>NC_046986.1:22481955-22506955 GCF_009769545.1 Cyclopterus lumpus | reverse complement strand
GATTACGAGCCTTTAAAGGTCTTTGGAAACCACAACATTATCACACTGTGCAGCTTTAACATTTTGTTCACACGCGTGTGTTGTGTGCAATTACTCAAAAGACTGCTCCTGCACCATTGAGAAACTCTGCTCCGAGAAAAAGAAAGAATAAAACGGAAAATAAAAAGATCACAGATTCAAGGTCAGTGTCAAGAAGAGAGTGAGGAATCCAGAGAAGCGCCATCTTTTCATTAAATGCACATAGCTATAAAGGAAACCACAGATGGTTTGGTGACGGTTTGTACACTGGTAACAGGGCTGAAACATATTTGGGATCAATTATATACCTCTGTATTTACCTGCTCACTGATTGGCCAGACAAACCTGTTTGGGGGGGCCGAGGCAACAATTGGAGCTGAGCCACTCTACAATCTTTTGGGGCAAGAACATTAGTCCTTTGGAAATAATATACATCCACAGCTATACCCTGCATTCAATGGAATAAAGACTATCACCGATTTCTTATGGTCAACAAACCCACCGAGGAGCCGTATTGTTGCACAAGCTGACACGTTTCCTCATTACAATGAACAAGACCATGGTTCATTTGGAGTCCCCCCCCCCCCACACACACACATCCTGCGGCCTTATGGGCACCAAATGTGGATTCATCCACAACTTAAAATAGTCCCAGACAAATGCCAGATTTACAGAACTTGTGTAGTTTTTAATGACCGAGCCTTTATTTATAAAAAAAACAAAACAATTATACTTTACATTTATTTTGGAACGGTTCAGTATAAGAAAAAGTGCCACAGACAGAAAAGGGACGTCTGAAGCTCCGGACAAGATGAGCACGTTGTTGGATTCAGTGTTGTGTGTAGAGTAACAGCAGACTTGTTGCGGCTGCAGCACGTGGGCTGAATCCTAAATCTCTCGGCAAAACGTTGACGTTTTTTATGGGTAATACAAAATGAGCTGGAGCAGCCTATTCTTACTCTAATGCCGCTTTTCGTCTCGGTCGCCCCAAAATACGGCAGCTCCGCCCATTCCTGAGGAGCTGTACATGTCCGGTGGAGAACCAGCAGCCTTCAGAGCCAATAGCTCATTAAAACAGTCGATGTATAAAAGGGCTAAACGCGACAACTTCCAGTCAATTATTTATACTTTTAAGGCTGCAATCTCCCCATTAACCTTCTCCAGCCTTATATTTAGTGCACGCGGCGGGTGAGCCGAGTTTAGGAGGGGGCTGTGCCCTCCCCCCGGCCGCCTGTAAACACTGCTCTGGGGCCTCTAATAGACAGCAGCCGAGGATCCCGGTGGGAAGCCGCGCGAGGGGAGCGACAAAACACCAATCGGGGCCGGCCTCGCTATCGCTCCGAGGCGACAGCTCCGGCTTGTTTTTCAGCCAGCGTCTGGGCTGCTGCTGCTGTCGCCGCTCCCCCCCCCCCCCCCCCCCCCCCCTCTCTCTTCCTCTCTCCGTGCGTCACAGCTAGGTCATGGCCGGACTCCAACAATGGCTCCGGTTTCTCGAGGCACGCGCACACACAAACACACGCGCGCGCGCACACACACACACAAACACGCGCGCGCGCGCACACACACACACACACACACACACACACACACAGATCTGACAAATGATAGGGTGGCGAGGCGAGGCGAGCTAATAGCAGGCAGCGCGCCTGCCGACATGCCCGTGGGCCGCGGGGTGTTAAATTGTATCCAATTACGGCGCATGCGACGATATGAGGGGGGAGGGGGGAGGGGGGTAGCGGGAGGGGTAATAATTCTTCTTGCGTGACAGGGAGATTCGCTTATTTTCCCCGGCTCTTTATGTGGAGGCGGGCGCGGGGCTCGAGACGCTCGAGCTTCCGCGGAAGAACCCGCGTGGAGGGGGAAGGAAAGTCTTTCTTTTTCTGGAGGACATGGCGCGCGTATTTCATTAATCAAAATCCAGTTAACCAGATTTGGAGACACGGCAGGGGGGCCAGCAGGGTCCGACCAATAATTAATATCCATTATTTAAGCCGCACAGGTCTAAGAGACGTCTTAAGGCGCGTGTCCGCACGCGCGCACACACACACACACACACTTCACAGGAGGAAGGGGAAGGGGAGGGGGGCACGAGAGGGAATGAGGGATTGCATGAATGTGAAAATGAAATAAACACGGCCAGTCTCAGCTTTGTTATGAAATGTCTCTGCTGCTCATTTATTTGATGGGAGTGCACAGTCAAGTAAGAACCAGCAACAGTGCCGAAAGAGGGGTGGGGGCACAGTGCACGTGTGTGAGATACAGTGTGTGTGTGTGTGTGTGTGTGTGTGTGGAGGGGGGAGGGAGGGCTCTGTGAACTGCAAACGAAAGTTGCACTGTGGTGTTCACTGACGCCCGGCAGAAGAGCTCGACAACTCAAGGGTAAAAAGGGGGTCAAGTGTCGGTTCATTAGTTCAACTTGTCAGAGAGGCAGCTGACAGGCGGCAGCTCGCGCTCCGACAGTGATGGAACCACCTCGACGTGTGGAAGAACAAAAAAACAAAAAAACGGGCTGAGGTGGAATATAAAGCGACTCCACGATCCCGCCAATCACACCTCAGCTATATGCCCCCCTCCTCCTCCCTCGGCGCCAGGGACAAGAGCCATGAGGTGATGAACCATCAGAGGCTACGTCATCGTTCCCAACACAGGCACCGTGTGTCCGTGATGACGAGTGGGATGTTGTGCTTGTTCGTAGAGCTTACATTATTATTAGGATGTATTGTTATGACTGTCCCCGTGAGAGCAGCATGGTTTCGGACCAAACTTCACATTCCGGTCCGAGGCACGTACAAAAATAGATCGTACACTTAAAATATATATATATATATACACACACACACAGGTTGTTGATAAATACAGTGGTACAAAAAACAACAACAACATACAGTCTTTCAAAGTAATACTTGTGCGAAAAGAACACAGATAGTGTCCAAGGAAGGAGAGATTGCTTTGCCTTTCCAAATTCTTCTTGTATGGCCACTGTATCGCCCCCCTTCCCCATCGGGAAGGAAATAGTTCACAACCTGGATCAATCTCGGCGTAGATGCTTTCAACTTCTGACACACGGGGGGCTTTTAAAAGGCCCGGGTTTTCCCCTAATTCCCCCGTAGAGAAGTGAAAAGGTAATTGCTGCGAATGCTAAACTAACACTGTGTTATGATTGCCTTTCAGCCGTTCGTCATGTCCCCTTCCCCCACCGTTTCACTTTGGGTGGTATATGCCAAAACGCTGCCGAATGCTGAATTGTTGTAAGACCTTTGGCTCTGCAGCAAACGCCTTGAACATCAGGAAGAGCTTTAGAGCCGCTCCTCTCTCGCCGTAGTGTTGCAGGGAGCTGCAGCTCTGCTCACGATGTGTGTGTGTGTGCGTGTGTCTTTAGGATATTAAATAGTAAAGGATGGGGATTAATAATGGAACCTGACAGCTCATCTCCGCCTTCTATCTGCCCGACTGTCCCCCCAACCTTTTCCCTTCCCTTCCCTCCCTACCTCTTGTTCCTCCCTCTCGGTTTCTAATCCGCTGCATCTCTCGCTGGCTGCGACCCTCCTTCGTGCTGCTTCCCTCTAGCTCTCTCTCTCTCTCTCTCTCTCGCCCCCTCTCCTCTCTCTCTCTCTCTCTCAGGGCCCTCGGTCCTTCAGGGTCATGTCAGGAGAGTAGAAGAGCACGTTGGTGTCATCGTCGTCGTCATCGCTGAGGTCGACCAGGTCAGCCTGTGTGTAGCGCACCGCCCCGGGGTGGTACTCTCCGATCCGGGTCCTGTCACACAGCCGCGACTGCAGAGCCAGCTAGAGAAAACAGGCACAAACACACAAGCAGAGTTCGACATCAACACACGCCATTTGTACCGGTGGAAAGAGTGCGGTCGCACAAAACCAAATGGACCCCCCCTCACTAAGCTGCCGTTTTACATACTCGAAGATGGTCTCGTGGGTTGATACACACAAAAACGCCAGACGTTCACACATGCTGGAGGCGAGACAGGCTGCCGCTCACTTGTGAGCTGAACCTCCACGTGACATCCTGGTGCTGCCGATTAAGACTCAAAGATAGCAGTGCCGACCCGGAGGAGTCGAGAAAAGGTTCCGCTTTATGCTAATATCCTCTGACACGCTTGTTTTTGACTCCCTCTGGAAACTGAAGCACAGTTGTTTTCATTTTCTACTCCACTCAGAGACATGAAAGTACCGTACTTCAAACAAAATGGAGGAAAAGCGTGCTGTCACGGTCAATGGCACTCAATACGATGTAACTTCATGGAACTATCGGGACTTGAATAAGAGAAAAACATTTGAACAGGAACGGCTTTGTCGTGCACCAGTGCAGTGGCCAATCAGAGCTCCAGTAATGATGCAATTCACATGCAGAGGGTTAAAAAGGCTTGCAAGCCTCAGGCTCATGAGAGGAAGAGAGCTGGCTGATCGTCTGTTAAGGGACCAGTATGCTCCGTCAGCTTGCTGGGTGGGCGAATAGTCTGGGAGACCCCCGGTACCCCCTCCACACGTTGTGTTAGGGGGGGCTGTGTACGACCATTTATGCAACTTTCTGAAACAGACGTCCACACCCACTTAAGACGAGTATAAATGTTAACATATTTTCAATTTGACAGCGCCAGGCCATAGATTATATATAAGAAGTGGACGACGTAGTCATGGTGACGCCACCCATTGGTTCGCCGTCGCCATCTTGGATTACAGCAGTCGCCATGTTGTTTTTTTCGCAGCCGATGAACAGAAGTTACGATATTTGGAATGTGGAGGAGTGATGTAGAGACTCTGTATATGGCTTTAGTAGCAGCAGCGACCTGTCAATCACAGTAGGCCCCACCCTAAATCATACTCTGCTTTATGGTCTGTTTGACTAAATTGACCATTAATTTACTAAATGAACATCGTGCTGTATTGAAGAAGACTTGAAACTAGAGATTGAGACCATAAACTTTGCTTACAATGTTTGCTGAGGTGATAAATCAAGAGAGAAGTAGAGACATTTTCTCATAGACTTCTATACAATCTGACTTATTTTTACAACCAGAGAAGTTGCCCGCTGCTGGTTGGTAGAGAGAATGCAAGTTTTAAGACACTTCCGTATTGGTTTAATTTGGCAGAACTGGAGGTTGCCCCTTAAGATAGTGTGCCACCATTCCTGTAGCAAAAGAGGCGTGACTTGTAACACAACAGCGTCAGCATGTAGCGTGAGCGTGTGTAGCCCCGCCCTGCTGGCTGCCCCCTTTTTACACAAACATTGACTCGGCGCTTTGACTACCTCCCCTGCCGCATTAACAGCGGAACAACTCTGTTCCTTTTATACAGAACAGCGAGGCAGAATAATGGCACAAATGTCCCGCCTTGAACGGGCTGTGTGAAAGGTGCTTATGGACAAATTCCAGGAGAGACTGTAGTGTGAAAATGTGCGCCGTTATCCCCGTATTTAAATGTCGCCTCTGCCCCCTCTTTATAGCGGCCACTTTGTTACTCCGTCTTCCGAGTGTGGCCGTGCGAAACAACACTTTGGGACAGCGCATCGTACAAAGTGCTTCTTTTTCTAGCATGACCCAACACTTGTGAGAGGAAAGCGAGAGTCGGCTACTTTGAGTTGGCGTATGTGTGAACTTGGCGTGAAGGCGGGCGGGGGGGCCTGCCTGCTGACGACTTCAGGGTGATTGTAGTCGGGTTCATTTAGTCTGGACCAATGAGGGTGAAAAAAAACCATACACTGTTGCATTTTAGTTGCGCTTCGGTTCCTGTTCACACTGACGTTTCACAAATGAACCAAGAGGAGTGATCATGAAGGGCGGTCGGACAGTTCTGGTGGTCGTCAGGACTCACACGGGGAAATGGCAGACGTCCATGTAGCACTCTAACGCTTCTGATGAGGATATGGAAGTTATTTACAGATTAAGCGCACGGACACGAGCGCGAGGTGTCTGTACAGTAGTGGTTCAGGACTGATTGTTTGGACTTAATGGACAGTGGACTGAATTAACTGACAAAGGGCACAGAGGCGGATACATACAGGCACAGCAGTTTGAGCAGCTTTCAAAGCGGCAAAATACCAGCGCCTACATGCACATGTGCTGATTTGCATCAATAGGTTATATACCTGGCCTTATGAGGATCAGACCATCAGCAGATGGATTTATTTCAGCTTTTGAAATCATTCGGAACTCGCACGTCAGCGAAAAATAATTCCTGGGATTGGTTTGTTTGCCTCCACGACACAAACGAACCGCACCTGGGAACGGACCGGGATTCGGTTGTTCGAACCAGAGGGTCGACTGGACCAGGATTCGGTTGTTCGAACCAGAGGGTCGACTGGACCAGGATTCGGTTGTTCGAACCAGAGGGTCGACTGGACCAGGATTCGGTTGTTCGAACTACAGGGTCGACTGGACCAGGATTCGGTTGTTCGAACCACAGGGTCGACTGGACCGGGATTCGGTTGTTCGAACCAGAGGGTCGACTGGACCAGGATTCGGTTGTTCGAACTACAGGGTCGACTGGACCAGGATTCGGTTGTTTGAACCAGAGGGTCGATTGGACCAGGATTCGGTTGTTCGAACCAGAGGGTCGACTGGACCAGGATTCGGTTGTTCGAACCAGAGGGTCGACTGGACCAGGATTCGGTTGTTCGAACTACAGGGTCGACTGGACCAGGATTCGGTTGTTCGAACCACAGGGTCGACTGGACCGGGATTCGGTTGTTCGAACCAGAGGGTCGACTGGACCAGGATTCGGTTGTTCGAACTACAGGGTCGACTGGACCAGGATTCGGTTGTTTGAACCAGAGGGTCGACTGGACCGGGATTCGGTTGTTCGAACCAGAGGGTCGACTGGACCAGGATTCGGTTGTTTGAACCAGAGGGTCGACTGGACCGGGATTCGGTTGTTCGAACCAGAGGGTCGACTGGACCAGGATTCGGTTGTTCGAACCAGAGGGTCGACTGGACCAGGATTCAGTTGTTCGAACCAGAGGGTCGACTGGACCAGGATTCGGTTGTTCGAACCAGAGGGTCGACTGGACCAGGATTCAGTTGTTCGAACTACAGGGTCGACTGGACCAGGATTCGGTTGTTCGAACTACAGGGTCGACTGGACCAGGATTCGGTTGTTCGAACCAGAGGGTCGATTGGACCAGGATTCGGTTGTTCGAACCAGAGGGTCGACTGGACCAGGATTCAGTTGTTCGAACCAGAGGGTCGACTGGACCAGGATTCGGTTGTTCGAACCAGAGGGTCGACTGGACCAGGATTCGGTTGTTCGAACTACAGGGTCGACTGGACCAGGATTCGGTTGTTCGAACCAGAGGGTCGACTGGACCAGGATTCGGTTGTTCGAACTACAGGGTCGACTGGACCAGGATTCGGTTGTTTGAACCAGAGGGTCGACTGGACCAGGATTCGGTTGTTCGAACCAGAGGGTCGACTGGACCAGGATTCGGTTGTTCGAACCAGAGGGTCGACTGGACCAGGATTCGGTTGTTCGAACCAGAGGGTCGACTGGACCAGGATTCGGTTGTTCGAACTACAGGGTCGACTGGACCAGGATTCGGTTGTTCGAACTACAGGGTCGACTGGACCAGGATTCGGTTGTTTGAACCAGAGGGTCGACTGGACCAGGATTCGGTTGTTCGAACCAGAGGGTCGACTGGACCAGGATTCGGTTGTTCGAACCAGAGGGTCGACTGGACCAGGATTCGGTTGTTCGAACCAGAGGGTCGACTGGACCAGGATTCGGTTGTTCGAACTACAGGGTCGACTGGACCAGGATTCGGTTGTTCGAACCACAGGGTCGACTGGACCGGGATTCGGTTGTTCGAACCAGAGGGTCGACTGGACCAGGATTCGGTTGTTCGAACTACAGGGTCGACTGGACCAGGATTCGGTTGTTTGAACCAGAGGGTCGACTGGACCGGGATTCGGTTGTTCGAACCAGAGGGTCGACTGGACCAGGATTCGGTTGTTTGAACCAGAGGGTCGACTGGACCGGGATTCGGTTGTTCGAACCAGAGGGTCGACTGGACCAGGATTCGGTTGTTCGAACCAGAGGGTCGACTGGACCAGGATTCAGTTGTTCGAACCAGAGGGTCGACTGGACCAGGATTCGGTTGTTCGAACCAGAGGGTCGACTGGACCAGGATTCAGTTGTTCGAACTACAGGGTCGACTGGACCAGGATTCGGTTGTTCGAACTACAGGGTCGACTGGACCAGGATTCGGTTGTTCGAACCAGAGGGTCGATTGGACCAGGATTCGGTTGTTCGAACCAGAGGGTCGACTGGACCAGGATTCAGTTGTTCGAACCAGAGGGTCGACTGGACCAGGATTCGGTTGTTCGAACCAGAGGGTCGACTGGACCAGGATTCGGTTGTTCGAACTACAGGGTCGACTGGACCAGGATTCGGTTGTTCGAACCAGAGGGTCGACTGGACCAGGATTCGGTTGTTCGAACCAGAGGGTCGACTGGACCAGGATTCGGTTGTTCGAACTACAGGGTCGGCTGGACCAGGATTCGGTTGTTTGAACCAGAGGGTCGACTGGACCAGGATTCGGTTGTTCGAACCAGAGGGTCGACTGGACCAGGATTCAGTTGTTCGAACTACAGGGTCGACTGGACCAGGATTCGGTTGTTCGAACCACAGGGTCGACTGGACCAGGATTCGGTTGTTCGAACCAGAGGGTCGATTGGACCAGGATTCGGTTGTTCGAACCACAGGGTCGACTGGACCGGGATTCGGTTGTTCGAACCAGAGGGTCGATTGGACCAGGATTCGGTTGTTCGAACCAGAGGGTCGACTGGACCAGGATTCGGTTGTTCGAACCAGAGGGTCGATTGGACCAGGATTCGGTTGTTCGAACCAGAGGGTCGACTGGACCGGGATTCGGTTGTTCGAACCAGAGGGTCGATTGGACCAGGATTCGGTTGTTCGAACCACAGGGTCAACCGATGGATCTCACACCTGCCAATCCAACCGCAAACGGGCATGAGTTGGTTTTAGCTGAACCCGACAGGTCCGGTGTGAAAGCAATGTTCTAAGCCCGTCAGAGGACCGACTTATTTCAAATGTCAAAATAGTCAAGCCAGCACTAAAGGTATGATCAACCCCAGTGCTCCTGCTGATTGTGTCAGAGGATTTTAAAACTGCTGTCCGTCTGGTTAACAGGTGACTTTAATGACCTACAATTCACCGGGTCCCAACTGGTTTGACAGCAGAAACAGAAAAATACTTAGACTGTTTTCAAACACAGCAGGTGATCACAGAGAGCCAAGGAGGGCGGAACGTTGAAAGTAAAGCGGAGTCAGCAGAGTATCCAGGCTATCGACCAGTGCTTAAAACCAGCGGTAAGTAAGAGATCTTACGATGAGTTACTCCGCGTCTTTCGTCTATTTCCGCTCGTTGCAAGCAAGACCTCCGTCTTCACAGGAAAAAACTAGGCTAAGTTTAGGCAACAAAACTATGGTGTTTAGTGCTAATTAGCAATGTTTCAATCTTAGTCTAGTGCTAACATTTGTATGCTAACACACTAAACCAAGATGGAAAATTAGCTGAACAATATACCTGCTACGCATTAGCAACGTCCTTGTGCAACATGTCCTCATATGACGGTTCGTGTGACATCTAGCATATTTTTCGTAGGTATAGCGACGAATGCTGGATAAGAACAGCGATGGCTGGAAAGCATAGTGTACCAAACACTGGCCAAAAAGAAGAAAAAAAAGAAATTATTTTTTTTCCATAAAACGACCTGCAGCGAAGCACGTCGTTTAAACACAATTATTATTTTTTTTTTAATGAGCTGGCTTGGTGAGGACGTTTTTTAAGACTGCAGCGACAGTGAGACCTGTGGGGATTGGGAGCATCTTATCCCTGCATGGAGGAGGACAAGAAGAAGAAGAAGAAGAAGAAGAAGAAGAAGAAAAAGTGGTGAGCTCATTGCAGCTACAGGCGGTTCAAGCTGCATGGCTTGAATGCAGATCAATATCAGGGAAGGAAAAGAATGGAAGAAGGAGGGAGGAGGGGCGAGAGGGAGAGTACACAGGTGGGAGGCAGACGCTACACAAAGGAGAGCGGCGGAAATAATGTAAGAGAGATAAATGCCAGAGATGCTGTAACAGGACGAAGGGAACAGAAGAGGCATGGGAACAGAGAGATGGAGATATAGGCGGAGAGAGGGAGGAAGAGAGTCGAAGGCTGCGAGGAAGAGAGAGAAAAACAACACAACAACGGAGGGCGAGCTAGAGCGAGAGACACGAGGCGGAGAAACACTTCACATGACCACGAGACACCAGAAATCTGGTTTCGCGGGTGATTAGGCGAGGTGAGCAATCAGGAGGAGGTGAGTTTAGTGCAGGTTGTAGTTGCAGATGTCCGAGGGCTTTTTAGCACAGGAACAAGCAGCGGGGAGGGGGGGTTTGATTCTCAATCCAATACACAGCAAAGAGGCATTATTTCTCTTTAGACTCCTACTCCAAACCATTCACTCTAGTTTGCGATCGGCTAAATTGTAGTTTTGAAACACGAATCAGTTCTGAACCGGTCTGAAAGAAGGTCACCAAGCAGAAGGAGCATAAAGCCGTTTATGTTGGCGTTGAAAAAGTTACAATTTGGAGACATGTTTTTCACATGTCTTCCGCCTGAAGGAGAGCAATGAGATGAAAAGCAATGTTCATGGTCTTTTCTAGCAGCACAGGTTGGTGCTGTGCTGATTTGAGGGCTACATCTCAATCAGCGAAGAACACCCTGAGGGTCATCAGGGTGTAACCAATCGGCCGGTCGTGACGTGTCCTTTTCCGTTTACAGCTGCGCAGTTCCCCCGGCGCGTTTCACAGCATGAAAAAAATGTGGGTAATTCTGTAGGAATGTACACAAACACGTCACGTCGCCCTAATGCGTACTCATCGCCATTTTCCTGTTGCAATTTGTTGCGAATGTAGCGCGGGCAGCTAGCTGGGCTCTGTAGGAGGATGGCATTCCCATTGTTAATCTACACAGCTCTGGCTGGTCGGCTGTTTCTCCAACCGCAGCTCTTCTCCGCCTGCTTGTTATCACCAAACCTGTTGGAGTGACTGAACACATAGAGGGGGGTGTTGATTCAGATGTCTGTGACAAGGCTTCAGATGCAGGTCTTTAAAATAGAATAGAAATATCACATTAATATCCATAGACTGAACCGCCGTTTTCGTAGCTTGTTCACAATTTGTCCCCCAATCGCTAGTTGTTTTTTTTAGAAATGTCACGATAAATAAAATAAAATAAAAGAGAAGAATCCCATACAGGCAGCGCCACACACACTACGAGCGGGACACTAATCCCTATGAACAGATTGCATTCACATGTAGGCAACGGGTTAGGATTCTGGTGTCGGAGAAATTCAATCTGGGAACCCAGCGGCTATCTTCTGACCACGATTTAGCTTTTAATTGGTTTAGAATGAGCTTGTTAACCGGCTATATGTGAAAAAAAAACTGTTTGTGGACAACGTCTCTCAACTCAAACTCAAATCTCGCATCTCAAGTTGCTAATCGGAATGAAAAAAAACGAGAAGCCTGCAAAAGAAGTCCTGGTATGTGGATGTATATTGGATATTCGCTGACTGCACCGGAACCCTGAGACAAATAGCCCGGACGCCAGGCCCATAGCTGTGGGTTCAGAGATTGTTGGGTCATAATGAGAGTTGAGATGGATTATTTTGGTCTATACCTAGTTTTTAAAGGAAATCCTACACGTTCCTTAGTATTTGCCAAATAAGCTATTTGTCATTTGTTTTAGTTTAGCAACGGACAGACGACCATAACCAGATCACTTTGAGACAAAAGAGAATCCTCAGTTCTGGAGCTATTGGAGCGTCTTTTCCTGTGATTCCTAAGCGGCTTTATGGACGTTTATTTGTGATTGGGTAACGATGTCCTCGGACACGGATTCATCTTCCCGTTGGTTGCAGAACGCCGGCGTCCCTTTCCCCTCACGCAGTATCTTTGCCTCACGTCTCTCCCTCTGTGCCTCCCCTTCTACTCTCCCGTGGCCGTGGACGCGATCGCATACCAACTTAAAGTGTGTCGGCTGATCGGCTCGTATAGTTCCTCAGCTCGCGGCTGTTAACTTCTGGCGCACAATGCATCCGCGAAATACTTCACCTTCTTCTTGTAAAAACAAGCAATTAAGCTATTAAATCCCAAAATGCTTCCAGGTGCTCGCCGGCCTTTCACGGAGCCTTTTCTCCCTTTTTCCGAGATGCCAACGCGCGTTATTAACGTCGTGAAGAAAGAATCACAAACGTAGACAAAAAGGATTCGGATTTGTGTGCAAGATATTTTTTTTTGCCTGCTTAAAAGATCCAAAAACTGTGGATTTTGTCTCTTATTTCTCACGCTCAGGAGGGGATCCTTGAATGGAAAGTGCGGTGAGGAGGAACCGGCAACTCTTTTAACGCGCATAAGGCGTACGAGTTGTGTATCAGGACCCGAGCCGGTCCCTTGAGACGCACGTAAATGCACCGCAGGCAAGCGGCAGAGAGGCAGAGAGCCAGAGAGTGAGCTGGAGGAGGCAGGCTTAGGAGGGGTGGGGGGGGTATCTGGTACCAAAGTGCAGATTTGTTGCGTTGAGGGAGGAATGCTTTGACGCTCGCCCCCCCCTCCCCCTTACCCCTCCTCTCCTCCGCCAATCTCGCACCTGATGTGTGGGGGCTGCTGGGAGCCGCATGCCAAGATGAATAACAACCGGCTGTTAGTCACGATAGAGCACGAACACACGCGCACGCCGCCCGTCTCTCTCTCTCCTCTCTCTCTCGCTCGCTCTCTGTCGTCTTCTTTCTCGCCTTCTCTCTCTCTCTCTCGCTCTCTCTCTCCCTGACACACACAAACAGCATTTTCTCTGTGATTTACGAACACATTGAGATTCCACTTCACTCCTCTGTCTCTCCGTGTGCCTCCCCCCCCCCTCGACTCGCCACAGTGCAACATTGACATTTGGGTTGAAGGTCATACCACACATTCCAGTCTTCCACATTGCGCTCGTGACCCGTTTTCAACGTGGCTGGCGACACTGAGTAGGTGACAACACGTGTGTGTGTGTGTGTGTGTGTGTGTGTGTGTGTACGCGTGAACCACGGGGACTTTTTTTTCCTTTGTGGTTCAATATCAGCTGTGGCTCATATCCGCAGATGCTGCCTGGTGTTTGTGGATTGAGACAAATCTGTGGAGAATTGTATTGATTGTGGTGTTTATTGAAATGCACCAATGAGGTTTTGCCGTGCAAATGTAAAACAAAAAGCATTTTCCGTCTGGTGATTTGGCCTTCATTACATTTCCCTAAAAGCTTGATTTGCGATAGAAACCCCCCAAAAAAGAAAGACTTAGGGACGTGTACTCTTTAAATATTTTGGCATCAGACCCAACCGTTATTTCCCGTGCAGGTGATTTGTGAACACCTGTGACAGATGGTGGAAGACAATTTGTAAAGTTAAGCAGGCTAAATTCTGAAGAGAGGAACTTGGAGGATGACTAAAAAGATGGTACATTTCTTTTTGAATTGAGGTGTTGTGGGATTAGCACATCGCTTAACACTCATTTATGCGAAATATGTTGCTTGGCCTCTTTCTTCTTTCACAGCGATCATGAAATACAAAGGGTTTGATCTGCAGTCCAAAATAAAAACATATTGTGTTTCCGACCGTAAAGAACTCAGGAAAACCATCTGTGGAGCATTACTGCTTCACAAATTTCCACTGCTTTTCAAGTTGGTTGCCAGCTCATTGTTTCGGCCATTCATCAGTATGAATTTATTACTGCTACTACCAATAGCACGGATACCCCGTCTCCACCGGACACCTGTGGTGCTGGTTAGCACAGCGCCACCAGGAGTTCCAGAGGGGTACGGACAGCCCTTGTTTTCTGCTGAAAACACCCTCAGCTCTGCAGTCATGGTGCTCCACACTATGAGCTCAGTGTGGAGGCGTTATTGGCCGATCTCCTCCAATTGAACACCTCATTATAGACGGAGCTCATTTGTAGAGCTGCATACAGAGCATGGTCAATATTAGCAGCGTTGGTACGCTCTAATTAGATTCCCGGAACAGCTTTAAGTCCTGCAAGCGGAAGTCTTTGGGAAACATCTGTCTCCACATGTGTTTCTACTTTAGATTTCACAATTCAGTCACGGGCCTTTCACCCAAAGCATGCTGGGATAGGCCTCAGCCACCTGTGACCCTGCCAGGTACACTGCTGAGCACAGATGGACAGATGGCAATATGATGGAATCTGTGGAATTGCTGATAGGAATGCAACGGATCATAAAGTCCACGAATCAGGTTGTATCAGGGTTTTGAGTCAGGGGCCCGACACCAAAGAAAAGCGGGAGCAAATATCATTTTTAGAGACACAGCGATTATGTTTTTTTTTTGCTGCCGATACCAACTGCAGCTCGCTGATAATCCACATTGGCCGATGCTGATCATTTATGTGTAAACCATCATTCTAAATGTTAGCCTTTTACTTCATTACAATCACCCTTAGTGGTTATTTGCATTAGAACACAACATTCAAATGATTAGGAAATAGAAGATTATATTTGTTATTGATAAAACAAATCTTGGAATTAACTGTTTTAATGATGGATCATAAGCTGCCAAGAGCTCGGGCTCCCAGCATTGCTCGCTGTACCGATTTGTTGCTCACAACTATTGGTTTTACTGGCCATCGGTGGCAATGGCCAGTAAAACTGTATTTCACACTATGATGGTTGAACTGTGTACCTAATCTGCGATACACCACTAATGAGTGGCTGCATCTATTTCTTAAAGTTATTGCCTTTTCCTTACATGTCTGCAGAGGATGAATCCTAATGACTCTGGGTTACCTGGGCTTCCTTGTAGCGCCCCTGTGAGGCATGAACAGTTGCATAGATTGCCATTCAATTAAATACCGACATACGTGGAGACGGGTAACCAGAGGATGAAGCCTTGGGACTCGACAACTCGTGAATGGATCGCGAGCAAATGTGGGACAGGCATTCACGCCTCTCTCAGGAGGGATTGTAATACCGATGGTGTTCTCTGACTTTTTAGTGTCACCATCAAATCTGATTTACGATCAAACACCTGCAAAACGTGGGAACTCTCAGCAGTACTTTGTGTTTTGTGCTAATTAGCCATGTTCCATCTAGTTTAGTGTGTTAGCATGCTAACTAAGATGGAAAATTTGCTAAACAGTATACCTGCTCAGCATCCGCACATTAGCAATGTCATCTAACATGACGTTACTCCTCATTTTCCGTATGTGTTTTGCAACAATGTCAATTTCCGCTTGTTACATGCATCCGATTTTTTTTTAATGAACCTCCTCAACCTTCGCGGGGAAAACACTCAGCTAGGTTTAGGCAACAAAACTACTTAGTTAGGTTCAGGAAAATAATAAATAAGTGCCATTACTGAAGTTGCGTGACTTTTACTGTCGTTGTCAAACACATATCTCCATAATGTAAATGGAAGTGTTACCAAAAATGTAACCAGGTCCGATCTTTTACAGAAAGATTGACTCGAGGACGTATTCAGACATCAATCCATCAGTCAAGTTCCAAACACATTCACGTAGGGACTCGCATTTCTGAACGGGCCTGTGTGTGTGTGTGTGTGTGTGTGCAGCAGCTGTACCTGCATGCCAGTGGGGCTCAGCAGGCTCCACCAATCCCTATCCAGGCCAAAGACAAACGCATTGGCCAGGCCGTGGAGCGGGACCGACAGGACGTGCAACAGGGTGAGCGGGAAGGACGGATCCTGTGGGTAGAAGGCATTATGGAGCCTGTAGGCGGGGGAAAGGGGAGACAGAAGCATCGAGTTCATCCATAAAATAGTTGTAAATAAAGAGACAACCTGCGTGAGAGCTTCAGAGGTGAGGATGGAGTAATTGATGGAGAAGTCAGAACAAGCGGAAAGGCAGCAACAGAGGAAAGAAGAAGAAAAACAGGGGGAAAGACGGCGAGCGAGATGTTGATCGACAGAGAGCCGGAAAAGAGGGAGGAAGAGAGGGAGAGGACAAGTGAGTGACAGACTGAGGGACAGGGCGAGAACGGGGAGGTAATGAGAGCGAGTGGCGAAGGCAGGAAAAGAGAGAGAGAGAGAGAGAGAGAGAGAGAGTGAGGGAGAGGGAAAAGGGGAGGGCAAAAGAGCGGGCAAGCTTTATATCAGCGTTTAAGAGCCCATTAGGCAGCGTGAGATGGCCGGGCTGACACATTCTTGGCTGCCGCCTCGACAGCACGCAGCACTTTACAAGGACAGGGAGAAGTGTAGCGCTCGACTCCCCTTCCTCGGCTCCCCTCTCCCCTCTCTCATCTCAGCTTCCTGCTTCTACCACAATTTCTCATCGTTCCATCCTCTCCTTCTTTTTCATTCCGTGCCCCCCACCCCCCTCCCATTCTTGCTACGAGATCTCTCCCATTTCTTTGTATTCAGTTTCATCCGTCTGGCTATCTCATTTTCATCTCGACTCGCGAGGGCGATCCTCGATTCTTCTCTTTTCAATTCCCCTCCCTGCGCCCATATCGCTCCCTGGGCGCCCGGGGTATGACTAGAAGGAGAACCTGATATTTTGCGGAGGGGCTGCAAACTAATGGCTGCCTCCGAGGGCGACGCCGCTCAGCCATTAACCCTGGATTAACCCTGTATTAGCGCTGCTCGTCGGGTTAGCCCGCCGCTAATGTCTTTTATTGATCTATTAGCCAGAGAATCTAAACCGCACGCAGCTCAGAGCGTTTCTCCCTCCGAGAGCTGCGGTGCCGGGTCAGGTGCACACGCGGGGGGAGGGGTGGGGGGGGACTGAGTCGCCCCGGTGGTTGACCTCAGGGTCGTCCCCGAGCACACCGTATCCCCCCCCCCCCCTCCCCCTCCCCAGGGAAGGAGGATACAAAAACCAAACCATTTGAGGAAAAGAATCCCTTCTAAAATGACATTCATTTTGTTGAAATATTGTGTTTTGAATTATTCTCCCCGTTAGTCACTGCACAACTTCTCCAGACAAACGCATCGTGACCACAGCCACGCTGCAACACATAAATCTGTAAACGAGGCGATATCCACACTGTGCAGATTCATCTACGGCCGACTTGTCTACATCTTCTTTTAGCATAAATCTTTCAATAAAATCATATTTCTATCATATATTTTAAGACCAATTCATTTCCGGAAAAAGAAGAGTGAATTCATGAGAAATGTGGTTTTTTGGCATGGTGTCGATCGTTTGGTGCAAACACACAAAGAGATCGCAGTTAACGTGACAATAATACGACTTATTGCTGGCCTGTAGAACCTAAAATCCACATGAAGATGGACGGCAACATTTTCATTGGTAACTACAAACCATATATTTTTGAAAGTATCTGAGCAATGCATTTTTCATGACTGAATCTCTGTTTCACCAATGTACCGATCAAAATAAGTTTTGAATACACATTTGAGGAACGCGTTTAGTGCGTTACTTTTTCTTCGCTATTGACGCGTCTTATTACCCGTCGTGTTTTAGCTTTTTGGAACAAATTGCTTGAGTTTACGGCTTGATGTGGCTCTGTAAACCAACGTGTGCCACAACATTTGATTTCTCCGCACCAGCAACTGTGTGGCCAACTGCCATCCATGCAACACTCCCGTTACAATCACAACTAGACAAACAGGTGCTCGCAGTTGATTACGTCCTGACAACAACTGAACAGGACTTGGAGCCTGTTGCTTTGTTGTCGGAGTGCGAACGCAGCCTTCGTGATTCTTTATTTGCTTTCAGAGGCACACGCGACCAAACGTGCCGACGTGACTTTGGACTTGGGTTTGTTGCCCAGCCCTCCTCCGTCCCGTGAATGTCGAAAAAACACGGCACCTTGAAATTACAGTTTGGAGGCACTTTTCCTTTGTCAAACTAAGCGAGCACATCATTATGATCTTTTCAACTTCCCCTGAAAAACCCCAGTGAGAGCTGCAGGTGAGCGGCACACAAGATGATTATGGAGATCCGTCCGCAAATCTGGTTATAATCCTCTCTTATCCTCTTTTGCAGCATCAGGTTGTAAGGTTTATTTGCTGCTAATCTGTCTTCGTTTTACCTTCCGGCAAACCCTTTGAAAACTTGTGGCAGGAAAAAAGGAGGCCGCCGGTTGGGCCGTCCGAAGACGGAGACAGAACTTGGTCTTTCTGGGTAATGGTGTTGACTAAATGCCTAAATGCGGCTTAAAAGAAAACCAACCGTGCCGCTAGTGGAGCGGCGTGTCCTGGCACTTGTCGGAGTGACGACCGTTTTCGGAGCGCCGTCGCCTATTTTCTGGGTTGGCCTACTGCTGCTGTATCTCCGAGGACCAGACCAGCTGCTGCTCACATTCATTTCACTTCCCATTAAAGGTGAAATAAATCAGGAGTCCCCGCGCAACCTCCTTAGAGACGCGGGGGAAACACACACACACACACACACACACACACACACACACACACACACACACACACACACGCGGAGGAAATGGGACACAAGTGGACATGCATACAAACACACACACACACAAGCACAGCGCTGCCTGTGCATGTGCTTATAGGTGTGTGCGTACAGTCTAACCTAGGTCATATGCATCGAGGATGTCAGATGGAGAGGAAATGCAGTGGATGTGTGTTCTGTGTGTGCGTGTGTGTGTGTGTGTGTGCATGTGTGCGCGTGCGTGTTTCTCTGACAGCGCAGTGGTGAGAGTGAGTGGGTCTGTGTGAAGGGGGGCTATTTCTGGCGTCTCATTTTTTTTTTTTCCTGCTGCCGCAAAGAAATGCGATCGGCGTCCGGGAAACGAGAGCTGGCAGCAAGCAATCATCTGCCTGCCACACACACACACACACACAGACACACACACACACACACACACACACCACCTCGCAGCGCCGAGCAACACGCGCCATGGCAACGGAACAGCCGCAATTAGAGGCGAAGAGCCTTTCCCCTCCATCGAGGGAGAGACGGAGAGCGAAATGAAAGGAAGAATGAAAGAGCAGGCGAGAGAGAGAGACAGGAAGAGGGGAGGGAGGGGAGGGCAAGGGAGGGGAGGGGGTGGGTGGGGGACGAGTGTCAGAGAAACCGCACCGCGCAGGAAGGAGAGAGGGAGAGTGGAAGAGGAAAGGAGAACGCGATAAAGAGGTGAGAATGTGCAAGAGCGAGGCGGCGAAAGGGAATGAGGGCCGAGAGCAATGGAGGAGGAGAAGGAGGAGGAGGAGGAGGGGAGGAGGAGGAGAAGGAGGAGGAGGAGCGGGCTGAAGGAGTGAGGCTGAATGCAAAAGACTAAAAATGCAGAGGAGGCAGAGGGAGAGGGAGAGGAGCACGATGAGGAGGAGAAGGAGGAGATATCCAAAAAGACAGATTTCAAGACATGACCGAGACAAACAAAAGAGATTACGGGCGAAGAGAAGCCAAGATAAGACGAGAGGATAGTTAGAGAGAGAGAGAGAGAGAGAGAGAGAGAGAGAGAGAGAGAGAGAGAGAGAGAGAGAGAGAGAGAGAGAGAGAGAGAGAGAAGGAGGAGGAGAAGGAGAGACGGGTGGAGGCGTATGGAGGAGAAGGAGGAAGAGGAGGCGGGGTGGGGGCTGTTCCTCCTGTGTGAGCCGGGCTAATGAAAGATGAATGAGGGAGGCAGTAGTGGGAAGGAGAGTGTGGCTGCGTGCGATGCCTGGCTGAGCTGCTGTGTGCGTGCGTGCGTGCGTGTGTGCATGTGCGTGTGTGTGTGTGTGTGTGTGTGTGTGTGTCTGTCAGGGTTTTTGTGTGTGCGGCGCGGTCAGTCGAGCGAGTCCCACAGTTGGCTGCCTGGTGTTGGACAACAGGGACGGTATTGTGTATACGGTACGTCTCGGAAACAAATGGTCAACGACAATAAAACACGCAGCCACGCACGCACACGCTCGGACGCAAGGCCGACATGTGTATCTTTCAGTGGGAACGCCTGCTGCCACCTGTAAGCGCCAAGCCAGTCATTAGCACGCGTGCGGCGTCTCCGAAGCCTCGCTCACGTATTCAGAGCTTCCATCTATCATGCTGTCAGTCACTCTTTGAACCCCCCCTCCCCCCTCCCCCCTCCACCTCTCTCTCCCTCTCTCTCTCTACATTCTGGGTTTTCTTCATCCGCTGCCTCTCCTCTATCTCTTCCAATATCTCACCCTGCCAGTCTATACGACTCTCCAGCCATCAATTCCCCCCTCGCCGCCGAGTTCACATTTTTTTCCGCCTGCCTCTAATTGTTCATCCCGGGCGCTGTGGGAGAAGCAGAACTGTAACAGCGCGTACGACAACTCCCCTTCCCGGACTGGAGGGCGGCCAGAAAGAGAAGTCACCCTGACCCCGATCGAACTTCTTCTGCTCTCGGGCTGCCTGCATGACTTTTTACATTTTTTTCCTCCCCCCTTCCTCCAGACAAATCACATGCTTTGGCAGTTCCAAAACAAGGCCCGCGGTGCCACCACTGACAGCAAATCTGAACTTTTTTTAACCCATTCTTCTCAGACTGAAAGGGATTTCTGCCAAAAAAACAACGAGCTTAGTCCCTCGACTCTGCGTTACGGTCAGAATGTGATTCATTGTGACTGTTTGGCTGCGTCCAGATATGACGAGGCATGGGCGACTTGTTGGAGCCGAGGAGATGGTGTGATGTCGGCCTTCGTTTAATGGGAATAAATCACTGCAGCCGTGGTGCCCTATGGAGAGAGAGTGTGTGTGTGTGTGTGTTGGGGGGACGGGGGGGGGTTTAGGCTTATTAATAGGATCTTAATGCCCCTGAAATTAAATTCAGGTCCAATTAGAGAAATGAAAATTTAACACCGAAATGACAAAAGACAAACACTTCTCACAAACAGACACTAGGAAACAATAACTAGAAATTGCCACACTTCATTAAAGTCTAATTATGCTTCATGATGCTTTAGGGCGTAATCGCCTTTCATTGAATTTGAACCGAGGCGAATCCAAATCCTTCAAAGCATGATCTGATCATCTGCAGTTTTAACTGAACAGAGTTAGAAATCACTTCTTGAGAACTGTGACTCGATGATGGACATTGGATCGGGAGAAAAAAGAGCCCCATGCCGACCCAAAGAAGAAGGGAAGACCAGACCTGTGGACACACATGCCCAAAAGGTGCTGTCGGTGGTCCACTCGGCAGTTGTGTGGGTGTGCGCTGTCCTTTGGGACAGCGAAGACAAGAGGACAGGCCTCCCATTGTCCAGCGACAACATGTGATCCGCCGCTTCAATGCACGTGAAGCTGTAATGCGCGTGAACTCTCAGCGGGTAAATTGATGGATTTGGACATGTTCATGATCTACTTTGATCATAAGGTCAACGTAAAGATTACTGTCACGGTTACGGGTGTGACTCCCATTATACACAAACCCACGCACGCACACACACACGTGCACGCACACGCACTTCTTGTCTGTGCGAAATACATATTTCTGGAATCAGACTGAAACACACAAACAGGCAGGCATGTTGTGCAGAAAACGACCCCCCCCCCATACACACACACAAATACGAAAGTGTGAGCGTATGCACACACACACGCACACGCACACAAAGAGGCACACACAGACCTTGGGGACCGAAGCGGCTAACGTTCACCGGCAGAATAAAACCCAAACAAAGAGACATCCTGTTTCCTGGAACACAACACCACTCAACCCTGTGTGCGGGGAGCAGCCAGTAAACACACGCGCGCACACACACACACACACAGACACACACACACACACACACACAAAACCAGCTCATTGTCCACCGCCGCGCATGTGTTTCCTTGCGCCTGATTCATGAACCGGCGTGTGTCTGCGTGTCCAATGATGCCACTGGCTGTGCCTTTGACTGTTGGTGCTCATGCCTGTGAGTTGCTGTGGCCAGAAGTGTGTGTGTGTGTGTGTGTGTGTGTGAGAGAGAGAGAGAGAGAGAGCGGCAGGGAGAGCAGATGATAGAGTAGACTTTAGCGATTCCCTGGAGTGTGAGGCAGCGTTTACGGCACTCTCAGAGCAGCCAGAGTGATGAATATTTAAAGACGTGCCTGAAAGAGCGGGGGGGGGGGGGGGGGGGGGGGGGGGGGGGGGGGGGGGGGGGGGGAGAGAAGAGGAGGAGGAGGAGGAGAGAGAGAGAGAGAGGTGGGGGGGAGCGGGGGGTACGTGAACGCATGGACGTGTTTGTGTTTGCGTGCACCCGTGAATAAGTGCGCATGTGTGAGGGAGGTTATCTGGTATGTCCTTTAGCATTTGGGTACCATATGAATGTATGTGCCTATATGTGCATATATATATATATATATATATGTGCCAGTATGTAGTTTGTGTGCCTATATAAGAGACTATGCGTCAATATAACTCATATGAAGGTAGGACTTGTATATCATTTATTTGCCTGTTGGTGTGTTAATCTTTGCATGCTTTGCATGTGCCTGTATCTCATGTGTGTTTTAATAGGAGTATTTTACATCTACATAGTGATTTACATGCATGCAAATGTGTATTCATATGTCCACTAAAAAATTAAATCCAGAGCCTCTATGTGCGTGTGAGTGTGTGTCCAGCCACGGCGTGGGTGCCTGCCCTGTGTGTGTTTCACACAGCCCTGTAGGCCAGCTCTCCGTCTCGCTAAATGGGGATGAATAGCAGAGCGGCGCTGCTGCTGCTCAACGGGAGACGAATGGCTACGGGGCTCTCCGTCTCCGGTTACAAAGTGATCGCTGCCTGAGACGCAATCCCCCCCCCCCCACACACACACACACACACACACACACACACACACACACACACACAATCTAGGCCACATATCACACAGGCGATCAGGGGGCTGAGAGAATGTGAAATGTATAAAGAAAATGGCAAGAATAATCTGATCATCCAACATGCTTTTTTTTTTAATTGGCAAAATCCTCGCGTAAGAGATTTAAATCTAATTTAGCTAATTCGGATTTTGATGGCGAGCCAACCCCCTGGAAACAAGTCACGGAAACCTGGAGACCCCCTTCTGCAAAGATCAGACATCAAGGCCACACAACAAGGGGGAGAAATTATAGTTTTGCCCCGAGTCTCAAAAACAGACCACCAAGTTATATCAAACATAGTAAACACAGGAAATTTAATGTGATGAGATAAAAAAAGACTATAAATAAAGATAAGAGTGGAAACCTTACATCGTACGTTTCGGTATCTGAGGAATATTAGGGCTGTGTATCGGAAAGCGGTGCACGTGTCGTGAAACAATACATCGCGGCATATTGTGATACGATACATACTGAAAAAAACAAAACAATTTTAAAGGAGATTTTAAAAATAGAACTGAAAATACAACTTGCCATGTGCCACCTGGATAGTCTAATATATTAGTATTATATTAATAACTTGCATTAACAAATTGCATCAAAACTACTTCAAAGGGTATTTGCATTGCACAGCAGAGAACACACTGAAATGTACATGCCATAAAAAAGTATATGAAAATAAAGTGCATGTTGTATTCTTATTGAGTCACTGAACAACACTTTTACTAAAATGCACTTGCCACGACTTCCGTTGAAAATTAAAAAATACATTGTGTATTCTTTCCCTATATTTATCATATGAAATTAAGTGCATTCAGTGAAGTTGTCAATCACAATGGCTGCGTCCTTCCCATTTATGTCCCGTTCCTCCAGGTTCAGCCTGGACGGCTCTCGCGCTGTGGTGGCGTGATGTGGTGTGACGTAAGCGTAGCATATGACGCGGTAGTCTGGTCGTCTGACATCGCACGTCAGGCCTACTCTCTCTCTGGAGAAGGGGAGGGGGGAAGGGGGGGGGGGGGGGTTGTTTTGACACGTTTCGTCACCTCTTCGTAAATCCTGGGCACTGCACTGCTACAGCCACCATGCGTCGGCGGGAATGAGGGCGCCGCTCTACCGGATACGGCCGCTTGCTTGTGAGACGCCATGTTGTGTTTTTGACCGGATCGTGTGACGGGCCAGGAGGTCACGCGCCCTAGCTTGGAGGGAAATAGGCAGCGACATCTAGCGGTGTCGGAGCGGAGGAGGAGGTTTTTTGACACGCAGGCATTCGAGGCAAATTAATTTTGACATTTGAAATCCATTTGAAACAGGATTTTTTTTAGGGTGTAAATGTATCGATAAAAGTCGTGGACATATCGATACACTATCGTTTAAAATAATGATTGCGATAGTGAGATAAATCGATATTTTGGCACAGCCCTACAAAATACACCATAAAAGACATTAGGGTATACAGTAGAAACCACACAGCAGCCCACACACACACACACACACACACGCACGCACACACACGCGCACACACACACACACACATCTATGCGCGCTGAATGCAAGATATTCCGAGAGGCGAGGAACGGAAGGAAGGGAATGTAGAAAGGCAAGAGAAAGCCGGGGAGAGAGAGAGAGAGAGAGAGAGAGAGAGAGAGCGCATCCTGGGATGCAGAATGCCGAATACAGTGAGATAAGAGTTAATGTATCCCCCCCTCCCCCCTCTTCATCCCTCCCGTTTGGCTCTCTCTTTCTTCCTCCCTCCATCCGAGCATCCCTCCCTCCCTCCACCTCCCCCTCCCCCGCCTCCTCCCCGTTTGCTTTGAGGGATGAATAATAACTGCTGCTCTGAGATTTCCTCCCTCGTTTTTCAAAGCGCCGAGCGGAGATGGGGAAGGTCTGCCTGGCCCGGGTTGCGCGTGCGGGTGCACACACACACACACACACACACACACAAAAAGCACACTGAAGCACACAGACGCGCGCACACACACTGTCTTGTTCTCACTGCTCGCCTGGAGCGGGGAAATCAGATCTCCTCCAGAGAAAGGCGGCAGAGGGGGGGGTGGGGGGGGGGCTTAGGCGCTGTAGGGAGCCCTTACAAAAATCCCCTGCAAGCACGTATAGGCCTATAGACACCACGAAACCCACACGCGGCATCAGGGGGGGGGGGGGGGGGGGGGGGGGGCAGAAAGAACTGGGAGG
>NC_046986.1:22429455-22476955 GCF_009769545.1 Cyclopterus lumpus | reverse complement strand
ATGAAATGTTTCCATAACACATTCAATTATTCTGCTGCAGGCTTAACACCACAGGGTCACATGATGATTCAGAGCCTGTATTAGTAAATTATGTTTTATATGGATGGATGATGGATTGATTTAGATATTATTGTCTTGACAACAGCTGTTCCCAACTTTCAATCTCAAAATTCTAAACCAACGTGGATGAGAAGTCTTTTCCGAAGAGTTAAAATGGAAATTTAAACATCTACAATTTAAAATTCTAACTGTATTAATGACAGCTAAGCAAACTCAGGAAGATGCTGTGATTGAAATCGAAAGCTTTTGACGAGATTGTTGTAGCAAAACAAAATGCGATGTTATAATTATGTTCTTTAATTCCTTTTTTAAATTCATTGACTGCCTAATTTGTGTTTTTCAAAATCCAGAAGCAACGATTTCCAAGGACGGATGAACCCGAGCGCATCCTGTTAAGACACCAGCGAGTAAAGCCGAGGTGCTCAAAGCATCACACTGTCTGGCAGCTGGGGAGCCGCTCCCGACACACGGAGGTATATGTTCTGTCAAAGCCACGCGTGGCGCTTCAGAGCCCTGGAGAGACAAACCCAACTGTCCTTGCAGCGGGCCGCGCGCGCACGTGTGCTCGGACACACGAGTAGACGTGTCGCATTGTGACTCGAAGCTCGTGTAGATCAGTAAACAAACACCCTGAGAAGATAACGAACAAGCAGCTCGCTGTTTGTTCAGCCAGCTTTGTTGCTACCCGACGGGACTGAGCTGCTGTGTGTGCAAATGTGTTTAAAGGTGTAGGTGTGTGTGTGTGTGTGTGTGTGTGTGTGTGTGTGTGTGTGTGTGTAAGGCCTGCTTTAAACACCCTCTTCTAAATATCTTCCCCCCCGACCCCCTCCGCCAACCTGCGCTGCCGCAAGACCTTGTGGTGTTTGTGCAGTGTGTGTGTGTGTGTGTGTGTGTGTGTGTGTGTGTGTGTGAGAGAGAGTGCGTACTCATGCGTGACCACAAACAAATTGCTCAGGACACACAGAGTTGTGTCGAAACCATGTGACTGACGGCCCTGATAACTGCCAACACTAGTTATGTACGTCATCGCTCCAGCCCGAGACACACACACGCACACACACTCACTCATACATCCACACACACACACACTCTCGGATTGCGAGGGAGGGGGATGGTGCCAGGCTGAGTCAGAGAGAGAGAGAGAGAGAGAAAAAGAGAGAAAAGATCAAGAATGGCGAACGCAGGAAACTACATACGTGAATGCAAAACAAAAGAAGCGTGTGTGTGTGTGTGTGTGTGAGAGACGGTAACAGAGAACATGTGAGGCGCAGAAGGAGGGAGATGTGGCGAAGTGAATGGAAATAACCAGAGCCGGCGGTCTTCAGACACCCAGCAGGAATCGCTTTCTCTAGTTTACACCTGCTGCTGCCACACACACACACACACACACACGCGCAAACACACACACACACACTCACACGCACACGCACACGCACACACAGACACACACACACACACGCAGAGAGCTCGCTGGTTTGGCAAGCACAATCGGGGAGGCTGTTGTTGTTGTTTTAAAGCATCGCAGCGCGTGCATAAACTCTCATAAATATTCATGTCCATGAACCTGGCTTGCTGCTTTATTCATGCTGGGTATGAGTACAAGAGAGAGAGAGAGCAGGAGAGAGAGACGGGTGGAGGGAGGGAGGGGAGGGAAGGAGAGTAAACGAAAGAGAATGGGGAAAAGAGAGAGGGGGGGAGAGAGAGAGAGGGAGAGCAAAGTAAAAAGGCAGGGAGAAAAGCAGATGGAAACGAGGAGAGCGATAGGGAAAGAGAAAAACGAGGTAACGGAGAGTGTGATAAAAAACACAGCTGACTTATTTACACTCTGTGCTACACGTAGCAATTAGCCCATATGAACAGTGTGTGTGTGTGTGTGTTGCCACACATTCATTCACGCACACACACGCACAAGTCCCTGGTGAGGGTTACGCCAGTTCAGTGTGCAGTAATTACATCTGCCACTTAGGGGCAGCATCTACATAACCTTAACCTTAACCCTAACCCCCCCCCCCCCCCAACACACACACACACACACACACCTCAGGTGGAGTTGTAACAACAGAGCAGGTACGGCTGCTTCCGACTTTTCCTGAATAGCACTGTGACACTGATCACCTTTGTGCCGGATGTTTGGTGGATTTTAAGGCTTTACGCTTGGAATGACCCGGCGCCTCCATAGTTATGCACGGCGTGAGGGCAGGAGGCGTCTTGCCGGAGGACACTTGAATAAGATGCAGCGTCTGCAGAAAGCAGGCCAGATGAAATGATACCCCTCCCGATACCAGCGCTTTACAAGAAATCAATGATTTACTATCAGAGGGCTGTCCGGCCATTTAGTGCTTCCATGAAGTTATGGGACTCACATGAAACACATTTCAAAAAGAAGAATGTTTTAAATGAAAAAGAGAGGTTGAAATTAGCACTGGACGGTAATTTCCTGTATAATCTCAATTTTCAGGCCAGTGCATATTTGCATAACAGGGTACTGTCGGAGCTAGGTGTGAGTGCATTGAGAGGAGCCTCTGTACCCTTCTCATGCAGAAGTGTCTAAAAACTTGCATTCTCTCTACTGGCCATCAGGGGGCGACTCCTCCGGTTGTAAAAAGAAGTCAAATCGTATAGAAGTAGTATACAATGACTCTACTTCGCGCTTGATTTATTCCCTCAGTAAACATGAGTTTATGGTCTAGTTTCAAGTCTTCTTCAATAAAGCATGATGTTCATTTCGTAAATTATGTTTCATTTAGAGTCAAACAGACCATAAATAGGAGCATCATTTAGGGCGGTGCTACTGTGATTGACAGGCTGCTGCCGCTACCAGAGCCGTATACAGCGTTTCTACGTCACTCTTCTGTTTGCTAAAGATAATAATTCATGTTTACTATTCCTTCTCGGCATAGTGCAGGTTGGTTTATGCCATTTTACCAGTTACATTTCGTCTTCTTGCCTTTTCAAAGCAGAGAGTTTGCTTGTGCGAAGAAAGAGAGATCCGGACAATATATCAAACCCCCCCCCCCCCCCGGGTAGTTCCTCTCCTGAGTGAAAGCAAAGGGAAAAGAGGAGGAAGACCCGGGCTGCAGCCCAACTGTCTGAGCCTGGTGATGAAAACCCAACACACCGAGTTCATTTTTTTTTCCAGACTTCGGAGAGTTTCCTCCAGAGCCACAGAAGACTTACAACTGTTTGGACCGTCTGAGTACTCACCACGCCTAAAATACGCTGCCAGTATACTCTGTTAGAACTGCTTCTCGGATGGTCAGACACCTGGACGACGTCGGATTAATGGATTAATAAACTGACAATCCAACGTCCGTACCCACTCGACCTAGTGACTGGCCAGCTTTCATGTGAACAACTGGTTGCCACTCGTGAATGCTTTCCAGGAGAGACTGGAAGCCTCTCGTGTCTAAAGAACTGGTTCTGTTTGGAGCATAACGCAACACTCGTGTGTAAAACCCATAGACGGTGTACAGGAAGTGGACGTCACCCGTTGGTTTGTGGTCTGCCGTTATGAAGCCTCGAGTTTGTCGCTTTCGCTGTCACCATCCTGGATTACGGCCGTAAAAGTGACCATATTTGGAATGCGGCGAAGTGAAGTAAAAGTTTCTGGTAGCGGCAGGGACCTGTCAATCACAGTAAGCCCGCCCTAAATCATACCCTGTTTTATGGTCTATTTAACTCTAAATGGACCATCATTTACCAAATGAACATCACGCTGTATTGAAGAAGACTTGAAACTAGAGAAACTCATGTTTACTGAGGGAATAAATCAAGAGAGAAGTAGTAATTTTATACTAGACTTCGATATGATTTGACTTCTTTTGGCAACCAGAAGAGGCGCCCCCTGCTGGTCAGTAGAGGGAATGCATGTTTTAATACACTGCCGCATTGGCTTCACCCTTCTGGTAAAAATTGCACGTGATCTCTCCTCTATTTCTATTTCCCCACTGCCCATGTCCTGTTTTCCCAATCTGCCTTCTCTCGATATTAATATTTCTCACAGGTAGCTTTCCCTGTCCCCTTTCCCTTTCAGTAAGGTCAGGAGCAGAACGGCGAGGCACCGCAGCTCCCAAATTTAACACACACGCATACGCGCACACACCCACATTTAAATAGACATGCATGCACGCACGCGCACACACACACACACACACACTTGCACACACACACTCAGGGTGAAACGCGGAGGTGTCACAAGGTCAAATTGCTCCCCGCTGTTTGACACCTACCCAGCGGGAACACAAAAGATAATCCTGCACACACTCTAATCCTCACGCTCCGTGTGTGTGCACGTGTGTGTGCACGTGGGGCGTGTGAGTGTGTTTGTGTCCGTGTTTGTGTGTGCGTGGAGGAATGCGATGGCCGGACAGGCCATTACCTTTCGTCTCTCTCTCTCTGGGTTGAAGGTTCCCAACCATGACCGCATCTGTGCAGAAAAGACACAACATGGAAAGAAAAGGTCAGGGCAGTTACGTTGGGGGAGAAAAAAGAAAGCAGGGTAGAGGTCTGATCATTTAAATCAGTTGTTTTTCCTAGAGAGGCCTGACGCTTGGAGGTGACAAGCTGGAACAAATAACACATTGGCTATCGCACCAAAAATCCTTCCACCTTCCCCGCCATCCCCCGCCTAATTCACAGCACAGTGCGACGCTTTGAGGCAGAGGGGAGCGCTTAAGACAGCTCCCGGCATCTCACAAAAACAGGGAAGTGATCAGCTTCGGCGCACACAATGTGACATGAGGAAGAAGAAGAAGAAAAAGGCAAAGGGTGTAGAGAAAGGGGAGACGTTCTTTTTTTTTTTTTTTTTTTAATAAGTATTAAAGAAAAAGGAAAAAGTGGAGCAAACATGGCAGATCTGAGATCTCCAGAGAGAACGTGGGAATACTTTCCGCTCTTCCTCCGTCTCCTCTCTCGGGGGAATGCAGGGAAAATGTCAACAGACGCACGCAGGGAAAAGCGCACACACTCACATGCGCTCCACACACACACACACACACACACACACACACACACACACACACACACACACACACACAAGACTGGGATCTGTAATGGTGGGATAGTGGCTTGGGGGGGGGGAGCGTAGGAAACCAGAAGGTTTATGTTACCCAAGACATCACAGACAAATCTCTGGAGGCCCAGTGTGAGCGTTCACACGCGCGGCACAAAGAGGCTGCGTGAACGATGTGCACTAACAGCTCCTCTGTTCTGCGATTTATTAACTGGATGTTGCCATGGTTTCTCCACGCTGACGTGATTGTCATTGTAAATCTGTGTGTGATGCAGCGGAAGAGCAAAAAAGATTTTTTTTTTTTTTAAAGAAGAAATTTGGTCATTAGACTGAACTTGTTCCAGAGCACCACTATCCAGCAGACATCTTTGATTGAATATGAATATTGATGTGAAGTGGAAGCCCCCGAGGCTTCGTCCAGGTCTCCGGTGTGCGTACCCGGCTTTGGTTCCAATCTCTGCCGCCGAGAGTCGAGCAACTCGGACGGTTTGCTGGCTAAGTGTCGAGGCGTGAGGCTTAAGAGGGGAAGGAGTGGGCGTGTACAAATCACATTCCATAAAACAAACTCCAAGCTCCCGGACCTCTCTGTCTGGCCTGATAATGACTCATTAGCTTTCAAATCCCTCTAGTTAGTGAGAGCTCGCACAGTCACTCGGAGTGTGTCCGTGTTTTTCTAAATAATCCTGTTGTAACTTGGTCTTGGTAAACTAATGAGCTCCGGAGTCGTCGTCCCCCCCCCCCCCCCCCGTCCCCCCCAACCCCTCCAACGTCTGTCTCTGGAAAGCGGAGGAACTTCTCCGTCCAGCTCAACATCCCACCTCTCTTCGCTCAGCCTCCTCGTCTTTATCCCCTTTCCCCCGATGCGTCGCCACCTACCCTGCTTTCAAAGCTTTTGAAATGCTTTCAAGTGAGACAGCCTGCAGCTGAAAAGAGATAAGGCTTGAGCTCTTCATAAATATGATAGAGAAAGCAAAACGGCAGAGTGTGTGTGTGGGGGGTGGAGGGGTAGAGGTGGAAAGGAAAAGATGGGGGAATAGAGACAGAGACACGGAAAGAGAGACGGATGGAGGTGGAAAGGAAGAGAGAGGGAAAAGAAGAAAAGGTACAAAGAGAGACAGGAGGTTGAGGGAGAGACGGCAGAATACTGTGAGCTGAATGAGTTATGATATGCAGGTTGCAAACCAGCTACGTTCAAATTCATTCTCTTCATCGTATTGGTGATGAAGAGAAGAGAGGTCTCTTCCCCTTGCGTTCAGCCGCCTGCCGTCTGTCTCTCCGAAGTCGTCCGTCTGCAGCACCGGTTATCTTTGAATCTGGCTCAGCGTCCCACCGCTCTCGCTATGTCGCCCCAAACAAAGAACGGCAACACTCACGTCGACTATTCACCGTGAGCCCGATGTGGCTTTAATCAGACCCCCACCCCCCCTTCGTTCCGGTTTTGTATTGGATGAATAACATCGGAATCGTGGCAAAGATGTTGTCGTCCGCCACCACCTTTCTTTCCGCTGGCGGCACAGCCACGCGGTGTCGTCAGGTCGGGGGAATGTGAGCTATGTGAACTGTGTGGAATGCTGCCCCGGGGCTTCTGCTGCACCCTCACAATGGAAAAATAAATAAATAAATCACACAGAGAGCTCGGAGCCAACATGAAGAGGAGATCGACCAAGTGGTAAACCAATTAAGCGACCGATTACCTACACAAACGGACTGTTCTGAGAAGCTGGAAGGAGGGAGTGATGGACGTTTCTCAAAGCAAATACGCATATGGCGCTTTCTGCACACAGACAGCTACGTGACCGGAATAATTACTAACGAGTTCAAGTTCATCACAGCTTGCAGAATTGTTGCAAAATTGTGAACAAATACTGAGAGGCCATGTCTTCAGATACCCTCTATTATTAATGAAATTACACACACACAAAAGGGGAAATCCTCACATTTGGAGAGCTGGATCAAGTGAATGGTGGATATTTTTGATTGATAAATCCCATTAAGTATAGCAAATGTAGCTCCTCTCATTAGCAAGAAAACAGAAAATTCCACACACAACATTTGTTTGGGTGATTTGAATAATCAGTAGCTTTAAAGAAGAAGTTTGATTATTATTATTATTATTATGCCTTGGCATTCCAACTAGCTGCCAGGGCATTCGACTGTACTCACCAGGTTAATTGAGATCTGTAACTTCGTTAAAACGGAACAATCTTCAAACTCGAGACAGGATTTAAACGAACCCCCAGGTTAGCGAAACAACACCGACAAGTTCAACCAGGACCTCCTTGTGTGCTTCAGTTAACCTCCGAGTCAAGTAGCTCAAGTAGTCCGTCTTCCAAGATTCAACCTTAAAATTATCATTGATTATCAAAGCACCGTTGGTTGTGCGTCCATGCATATAACAAATGTAATTAAATAAATGATTGAAAATACAACATTCTGAACTCCTGGATTCACTCCTAACCATGAAATGATACATCACCAACAAGCTTTTTCTCGACTCTCCTGTCTTTTTGTGAGACTTCAGCTTTCACTAACGTCACTTTTGGAAAAGGTCACACTGCACTTGGATTCAGCTGAACTGCAGGTGTTTCGGGCGGCGGGCGCTTTCACGCGTGTCGAGCACTCACCCTCGCGTTGGCCACGCAGATTATCCTGGCGTAGCAGCAGATCATCAAGAAGATGAGGCTGAACAGAGGCACGTACCATCTGCAAAAAAAACACAAACACGAGCAGGTTGTAAGAAAACTACAAAAGAGCAGTTTGCTACCTTTTTGTTGCTCTCTGGCATCCACTGGAGGTTTAGAGAGCGTTCTTTGGGCCAAAAGAAAATGTCACATGAATACACACGGAGAGCGTCATTCATCCTAATGGAATTCATAGGACATAATACCATACCAGTGTTGAGATAGTAGGGCTGTCTAAAGTGATTAGAGAGAAACTCATCTAATAAGGTTCCCTCTGCAATCTGAGAAGGCCATTGTTGTTAAGATATTATTTGGTGTCTTTGTTTCGCTTTATTTCATCATGATTCAGCCTCTAAACATGAAACATTCGTCATCCATGTCCTCCCTAAAACGCACATGTTTAATAATGTTAAGGTGTATAAGACTGTGTGTATGGTTCTGAACAGCTGATGCACAGAGGACGCACAGTTTTGCACATAAACCAGCAACATAGCATGAGCAGGCCTGAGTCAGCGCCTCTGGACCGTGCTGCACAGAGAGTGTCCGCGTGCAGAGAGAAAGGCAGGCAAAGAACGAAAGATAATGCAAAGTCACTGCAACCGGAAATGCACGGCATTCCTATGGGATGAAGGTTTTTGACAATCAAGGAAGGCGCGGGGGAGAGAACAACATGTCAGGTATTTCTGAGCGGATAAGAGAAAGAGAGAGAGGCGAACAGGAGGGGGGGAGGGTTGATGGATATGCTGGAATGGCAGCCTTGTATTATGCAACCTCTCGGGAGGTGATGTAAGCTCAGAGGAGTTTCAGCCTCTCCCTCTAATCATGAAACAGCCCTTTGTCTGGCTTTGATAGACAGGCTCCTGGCCACCGCGTCCCTCCGCTCAGCCTCAGTCTCACTCTGAGCGGTCAAGGCCGCTCTGTGCGACCCCCCCCCCGAGCAACTGGCACAAATGCGCCCTTCGCGACGCACATGTTGGGCCGCGGAGAAGAGAAAAATTGAGAGTAACCATCAGAGGCCCAACAGCTGACAGTCAAAACAGAGACTGAACATGTCTCTGACCCATAAATACGTGGGGTTTCAACGGAAAATGGACTGGGAATAACGCTGTGCCTTGAAAGTCCTTGACATGTGTGCTAAAACTGTAAGTTTGAGCACCATCGAAAAAGGCACATTTTAGTTCCATGGCCTAATTTCACTTCGTCCACGCTTGTCGTCAAAGCCTGCGGGGTCGGAAAAAAACCCTCACCGAGCATTATGGAATTCAACTTTTTATTGGCAGTGGAATCCGAGATGGTAGCCGTTTGTTTCACGGCGGGAAGGGGGGGTGGGGGGGGCTGCTTTACACATCCATGTTCCTTCACGCCTTGGAGGGAGCATCAATATGCAAAGAACACCCTCTTTGAACGTGTGCGTGTGCGCTTGTGTATGTGCGCGTACACGCAGGTTCAATAATGGCGTAGGACATTGATGAAAGCGTTTTCGGGGGGAGGGGGGGGGGGACTCGCGCAAGCGTCACCTCGGTGTGATTTAATAACCCGCGCTCCGGCATAAACAGCGTCCAATTACGCCAGCGCGTGTCCCGTTAATGATGGAGAGACGAGGTGGAGAGGGGGAGGGGGCGGGTGGGTTGGCGGAGAGGGAAAAGGAGGGGGTGGCCTTTTTAACGATAGCGTGGGGGGGAGGGGGGCTGCGAGGAGCGGAGAATGACGGTCGGCAGCTACAAAGTGCTCTAATTAGCATGATAATGATCTGCCATTAGAGTCCGCTGTGCTCTACAGCTGAGCACTACCCGAGAGAGAGAGAGAGGGAAAGAATAGACGGAGAGAGAAGAGAGAGAGAGAGAGAGAGATAGGGGAAGAATAGATGGAGAGAGAAGAGAGAGAGAGAGAGAGGAAGAATAGACGGAGAGAGAAGAGAGAGAGAGATATAGGGGAAGAATAGACGGAGAGAGAAGAGAGAGAGAGATAGGGGAAGAATAGACGGAGAGAGAAGAGAGAGAGAGAGAGAGGAAGAATAGACGGAGAGAGAAGAGAGAGAGAGATAGGGGAAGAATAGACTGAGAGAGAAGAGAGAGAGAGAGGAAGAATAGACGGAGAGAGAAGAGAGAGAGAGAGAGAGGAAGAATATACGGAGAGAGAAGAGAAAGAGAGAGAGCGAGAGAGAGAGAGCGAGAGGGGAAGAATAGACGGAGAGAGAAGAGAGAGAGAGGGGAAGAATAGACGGAGAGAGAAGAGAGAGAGAGAGAGAGAGGGAGCGTAAGGGAGAGAATAGAGAGAGAGAGAGAACAGAAGCGAGAAGGAGAGACTAGAAAGAGAGAGCAGGAGGGAGAGTAGAGAAAGAGAAGAGAGCGAGCCGGATGTGGGGGAGAGAATAGAGAGAGAGAGAAGAGAGAAAGCAGGAGCGAGAGGGAGAGAATAGAGAGAGAGCGGGAGGGATGGAGAGAATAGAGAGAGAGAGAGAGAGAGAGCAGGAGCAAGAGAGAATAGAGAGAGGGAAATAAAGGCAGAGAAAGAGAGAGAAGATGCGGGGTGGGCATGGGGATGATAAAAGACAAGAAAGGGGGCTGGATGACGGCAGATTGTGGGTCAGGAGGACCAGGAAGGGCAGAAATAAGAAGGAGGCATGGGGTGATTAAAAGACAGGGAAAGGGATGAGGTCATACTCCTGTGACAGGAATAGCAGAAAGAAGCTGCAGCCGATGGATCGACCAGGTGAAGGATGGACAGACAACCCGGTAAACGCAGAGGGGATTGTGAGAGGACAACAGTGAGCTTTGAGCAAGAGTGGAGCCTGGAAGTGGCAGAGAGAAAAGACCGTCGCCGGCGCGCCGAGATTCGATCTCTCGGCCCCGGCGCGGCCCTCCTTCCAGCACCACTCTGAAGTGAAGAATGAGGCCGGGATGAAAGAAGCCTTAATTGAAGTGCTCGGTAGGAGATGGGAGAGCAATGCAGGGACCCGTCTGTGTGGGTTAGCGATCAACTTTGACAAAGCAAGAGCCTACTGCTCAGTGACGGATCAAGATCTACCTGTTCAACCACTCAGACAGGGACAGGACAACCCTGGAGACACAAAGACCGGCAGCAGGGTGTGCACACCAGATGCACCGACGTCAAAGTTAAAAAGGGAACGAGACTAAGGCTACATCCACACTAATACGTTTCCATTTAAAACAAAAAACATCTGCGTCCACACCAAACAGTGTAAACAGGAAGTAGATTGGTTGCTTACTCTTTAATAATAAAAAGGTAGTGCTTGATACTTAAGATCTTTCTCTATAATTTTCCTTGATACACTAAAACAGATTCATCTTTCGTTAGTGACGAGGCTGCAGGTCTTTCTATCTCTCTCAAATCAAGGTTTACTAGATTATGGGTCAATAGATTCGTCAACACGCGGATCCCTCTTGTTTCGTTGTTGTCTGTCTCCCCATCGTGGCTCTGCTTTTGTTTGTTTACAGTTTCTTTGTGAACTTCACAACAGATGACAGGTTTGTGACTTCAAACGTCCGGTCCGTAGGCCTGATAACGCCGCTGGGTGCGCCGCTCGCTCCAATAACAGCTTACTTTCTCTGCACGTCGGCAGTAGTAGAATCATAAACTGGGGACAGCTGCTAGTCCAGACAACCAGGTCAGCGATGCCTGTAATCCTTTATCCATGGTGAACTAACCTCAGGTCGATTGGTAATCAACTTGTTAAGGTTGTTTGTTTGTTGTTTGTTTGCCGTGACGAATCAGGGAAGGACACGTCGTGACCCGATCAGGTAGCGAACCCGGGTGTCTACGTCCGCCCGTCCACACGACGAGTCAACCCTGGAGTTTTCAAACTAACCGGTAGCCATTTTAAACCCTTACGTTGTTTTGGGGTAGTGTGGACGCTAGGTGTTAGCGTAGCTAAAGAAATGTGTTTTGAAATGAAAACATAATCGTGTGGATGCTAGCAGGTCTGAGAGCCTATACTTTTGAGGTAAATGCTACCTTCAAATCGCTCACAATGACAATGCTAATGTAAGGATGTTTAGCTGGTAATAATGTTTACAATGTTTGGTGAGTTACCATGTTGATATTTTCTAATAAGCACTAAACAAATTAAGTTCAGCTGAGACTGATCAGGTTACCATAAGTATAGGTCAAATTATATTTTCGTCCCGATGATGGCGCTGGCTAAAAAGGTCAGGGATCCAAAGTTTATTAGAGTTCATCCTGAGGGGAACATGAATGTGTGACCCAAATGTCCTGGCAATTCATCTATTCCTTCTATACTTTGAGCTAACTAGTAAAAGGCTACAAATTCCCCAAAACATTGTTTGGCCATTGTTCTTCTTGGAACCGTGAATGTCTACGCAAACTTTTATGCAAGTCCATTTAGTAGATGTTAAGACTTCAAACCTTTGGTGGCACTAGAGAAGAAGTCAGTTAAATACCAAGTCGTTACAATTTATCCTCGTGACACCATGAATGTCCGTATTGAATGTCACGGCAATCCATCCAATAGTTGCCAAGACATGTCACAAAAAAACAGAAATGTCGAGCTCATGGAAGAGTCAGGGGGGTCACCAAAAGTCATTATGAGTCATCCTCTGGGGACCAAGATTTCATCCAAACACTGTTGAGATTTTGCAACCCGACACCAGCGTGCTTGACCGACTCTACCGTCCCTGAGCCGCCCTGCTAATTACAAGCTTTCATTTGTCATTCCCTCCGTTTCTCGGTGCCACGTCTGACCGCAGACCCGTGACACACACCGACGGGGACCTCTAAGAGCGGTGACTCAGCTAAGCTCCAGTGCTTCCAATTGCTGACTCAACCCCTGAAATTCTGCACCTCCGTCACAAAACGCTGCTTCTCGGCTTTTCGGTCTCCTTCCTCTCCCATCCCCTTTCACGCCGTCCTCCTCCAAGCACCCCCCCCCCCCCCCCCCGCCCCCGCCCCTCCTCCCCCCACATCCCCCCCGCTCTGTCCTGTCTGCGCCGCTGCCTTCTGCTGAACTCTGATGAAGACACACTGCGGGGGAGTGGGCAGAGAGACGAGGGCAATCTATTTTGCTCGCTCTCCTCTCTCTTTCTTTCTCTCTCTCTCCCCGGTCCTTGCTATGCCGCCCCTCTTTCCTTCCCCTGCTGAGTAATTCCCCGTCTCTCTAACTTGCACCCCCCGTATGTCTCCCCTTCCCGCCTTCTCCACTTCTCACCTTTAACGCTAAAACCTCTGCTCTCCTTGCGCCCTGGCCCCGGCAAGCTGTCGGCGGCGCGCAAGGTTTTTATTTCTTCTCCCTTCCTTGACGGGTGCTGCCGTGGCCTCTAATCTCTCGTCTGGTTTGATGTAATTAGAGCTAATGAAGATTCCCTGATCCTCTGAGCGACTCGTCCCCCTGGGCCACGACAGCGTGGAAAACTAGAAAGAGCCGGGGAGCAGAGGAGCACTGATAAAAGAGACACAGGCTCGTTCTAGCGGCAGCTGATAGCTATGTGTTGTTCTGCATGTGTGTGTGTGCGTGTGTGTGGAGTCGAGGGTGCGCTGTGTGGTGTGTGCTGTGTGTGTGTGTGTGTGTGTGTGTGTGTGTGTGTGCTTATTTGTTTAGAAAGATTGATTCCCTGCTGATGCTGCGAGCAGCAACGCGATTACCTTGGCTCATGGCAAAGTGTTGTTGTGTGCGTTTGTGCGTGTGTGTGTGTGTGTGTGTGGCTAAGTGTCTGTGCCGGGGGATTGGCAGAGCCCTGGCAGACTTAGGGCCAGTTGCAGAAAGCAGTAGACAGGCATAATCCTTCATAGCCCTCCTAAACACTTAAATACACAGTGTAGCAACTCCCCTAAATCTGACAAGGCAGAGACAGGCACATCCACATGTGCGCGCGCACACTCACATGTGCGCGCGCGCTCACACACTCACATGTGCGCGCGCGCTCACACACTCACATGTGCGCGCGCGCTCACACACACACACACACACACACACACACACACACACACACCACACACACACACACACACACAACACACACACACACACACATCTTGGCCTTACACCAAGAGGGGAAAAAACCCCAAAGGCTCCCCTGACATGCAAACCCTTCACATTTCCCCCCCCCCTCCCCCCCTCCCCCCTCCCCCCCCCCCTCTTCCAATCACCACCAGTGGGGGGATGCTTTGATGCCGGCGCTGAAAGGGTCTACTTACATCCCAAATCTCCAGGCTACGTGATCGTCTGTGATCCAGCTGGGGGAAGAGAGAGAGAGAGAGAGAGAGAGAGAGAGAGAGAGAGAGAGCGAGCGATGAGGGGGTTACAAAGGAAAGGGAGCGCGTGAGCGGAAGAGAGACTGTGTGACTGCGGAGGAGGGGGGGTGGGGGGGTTGTGCAGCTGTAGCTATTAATAAGGCGAGAGTGGAAAAGAGAGAGCCGAGCCGGAGATTAAGGGCTCTGTCCCAATTCTCATTCTGCCGCCTCCTCTCCTCTCCTCAGCCTCCCCCCCCCCCCCCCCCCCCCCCCTCCCCCCCCCCCCCCCCCCCCCCCCCCCCCACTCTCTCCTCACTCCTTTAACCACCCTCCAAACAAATGATGACGTTCCTATTCACCACCGAAGACTGGAGAGTCTGAGGCGGAGTTTTACTCTTCAAAGATGTGCTGATAATTGCCAATTTTGATCACATAGAATCTTATGCGGGAGGGAGCCTGTCTGCAGCTGGAACGAGGCCAGCCGCTGTGGCCCCTCGTGAAAGGAAAAGACATTTAACAGACAATCTGCCTTGGCTTGCCTGAAGAAAAGAAAAAAAACGATGCTGTAGCTGGACGGTCGGCCGTACTCACCACCAGGCTCCCGCGGGGCCGTAGTAACCCTTTAGCAGGGGCAAGGAGGCCATGACCAGAGGAACCCCCCACGCCATCAGATGGTACAACCTGATAAAAGACAGACATTTATTTCATCACACGCACCGAGACCAGGGGAGCTTTGCCCCTGAGAAGAAAAAATCCCCACACATGACTAAATTGATTCTTCCCTTCTTCGGTTTGTCCCTTTGTTGGCGCTCACATTGGGGTTGTTTTCTTCTTCAGGTGCGGCCCCCATGGTGACACAAACCATATTTTCCCTCACTGCAAAAAGATGATTTACAGGGGACATGTCTGCAGCAAAACCACAAACGGGATGCAGATTCTCACTCAACGGCTTCTCGCGGCCACAACATTTGAGGACAAAGCGGACTTCACTCGACTGCACGAGTTTATAAATGAAAGGGGCTGAGAGAGCTAGAGAGGCTCATACTAGCTTTTAATGAAAAAAATGCTGGGATCAGTGACGGCCTTCTAAGAAATCTCAATCTCTGAACTTGGCTCTGTGTGTGTGTGTGTGTGTGACAGATGAGGTGTGCGCTCCAGTGTCTTGGGCGCTGGTGTGGGCGTCGATACTTTATAGAGCGCACAGCGTCGCCCGGTCAATAGAGTGGAAGTCCTGCCCTGACTTGTTCCAAGTGTGGTCAATCGAGCGGTTGGCGACGGGGCTGACACACACTCAATCCCTCTCGGGCTTGGGCGGCGCGCACACACACACACACACACACACACACACACGTTCTCACTCTGATTTCACCGGGGCACGCTGTGTCTCCCCTCTCTGCCCTCATCTGATGGACAGCGGAGTGTGTGGGAGGTGGTGGAGAACGTGAGGCGGCTGGTGGTTTAAAAAGAGCAGAATAGTGGGTGGGAAAGAGACACAGGAGAGATTCAGAGAGAGAGAGAGAGAGAGAGAGAGAGAGAGAGAGGGGGGGGAGAGAGAAAGACAGAGAGAGTTTAGATCGAACACAGGAGTGTGCGTGAGAGGGAGAACAAGGAAGAACGGGGGAGAAATGGTTGAAGCGAGAGAAAAAAAAGAGCAACTGAGCGAGTAAAGGAGCAAGAGAGCGCGCGAGGGAGAGAGAGAAAAACACTGACAAAAAGAGAGAGAGAGAGAAAGAGAGAAAGAGAGAGGTGGTAGGAGGAGAGATATAAATGCTGAAATCAGTGCTGCCAGTCCGTGGCGTGACGATTGGTGCAGGGAGGGGGGCTTGTCAGGAAATCAATGTCGAGAGCTCGCAGACCCCGCACGCACACACATGCACACACGCACGCAGAGACGTGGTGCCTGCAGCACACACGCCGCACACTCGCAGCGCTTTTGAGAGGGAGATGACGAGGTCCGGGGCTGCGCGCAACATGGGCTTAATGAGGCACAGCAGGGCCGCTATGCTCTCTGTATTTCACACACCTGCACGCACGTGCACGCGCACACACACGCGCGCACACACACACGCGCGCGCACACACGCGCACACACACACTCGCACACACACTCGCACAAGCTCATATAGAAATCTCTCTCGGGGCTCAATCTCATTTCTCACCGCCTCACACCACTCCTCCTCCCTCCTTCTCCCCTCCTTCTCCCCCCCTTCCCCCCCCCCCTCCTCGCCTGAATCCGCCCTTCAAACGCACATTAACACGCGCACGCACCCGCACCCACACACTTCCCGGCCTCTCTTGCATCCACTTCAATCACTCTTAGATCATCCAGCCTCCGTTCTCCATCTCCTCTGGCGATTTGTTCATTCATAAACCATCACGCTGTGCCGTCGCTCTGTGCGTGCGTGAGGTTGGGTGAAGGGGCTGAGGGCTAGCCTAATTGTGCATGCAGAGCCCCATACCCGCCTGCCGAAACGCATGCAGCTTATCTATGCGCAGTCAATACGCGACAACCCCCCTGACGGCCCATCCTCACGTTGCTCCATAACCTATTAAGCGCAGAGCTTTTTTTTTTTCTTTCTTTCTTTTCTTTCCCTGCGTGGTCGTCCCGACGCAGAAACACAGACACTTCCTCCACCCGCCTGGTCCCTCTGGACCCATGAGATGGTGTGCAGCTGACAAGGCTCTGGAGCGAGCTGATTTTGCCCCCCCCCCCCACCACCTCACCCCACTGAGCATGCCCCCCTTTCCCTGCGCCCCATAAAGCCGTCTCCCTCTGAGTTATAACACCATTATATCGTCTGGCTTATTGCTAATCAATGCAGGGAAACTCCCATGGGTAAGGGGGGGGCACAGGGAGGGTTGCACCTCTTTTCCCCCGGGCCAACCCCCCCTCACACATGGAGGGGTGGAAGGGTGGAAGGGGTGTGCACACCATACGAGCATCTACGGGACACAACCACGGAACAATCGACTTGCAAAACTTGTTTTCTTATTTTTTCTACCGCCCACAGAGCTCATACAATTATTTTTTTTTTGTATGTGTGTTTGTCACAGAGCTCCACGCAAGAAAATATCTTGTGTGTGTGTGGTGGGAGACATACACACGCACACACACACGCACACACACAAACACACACATGCACACACACACACAAACACACACGCGCACACATGCACACACACACACACACACTGCTGCTGCTGCTGCTGCTGCTGCTGCTGAGAACGCTCATGGGAGTTTGAGCGACAGAAACGTAGAGCCGCAGAGCGTGAAGATTGGCGCGCACGCACACGCTTAACGGCTGACACTCACTCCCTTTTCAATTAGAGCTTCGGCTGGAACAGAAAGGGGAGGAGGAGGAGGAGGTGGAGGAGGAGGAGGAGGAGGAGGAGGAGGGAGGGGGCTGTCAATGCTCCGCGGGGAGACACATCCTCTGGCAGACCAAACATATGCGACAGGCACATCCACATGTGCACACACACATACACACATACATACACACACACACACACACACAAACACAAATGGAGGGAAACGATCAAAAGACAAACGCACATTTATCGGAAGGGACACACAGAGGTGGACGTAGAGGCGAGACGCGACCCGAGGGACGGAGACGTGAAAATAATGTGTCGATTAAACGATTACGTGGCTCGGCAGAAAACCAATCGGCGACTATATTGATAATCAATTAAACATGTAAGTATTCTAGAAGCCTATCACTATCTGGCTCCATGCGGGTTCTACTTCTGGTCTCAGATTTGAAACATTGTCGAATGAAATAACAAAATAACAAAGAAACACATGGGAGAAAATAAGCAGTAATTCAACCAATCGATGAGGGGAATAATGAATAGCTGCAGCATTAAGTGCCCCACTCACAGCTCGTATCTGTTAGTGCTGATTTCCCGCACCAGGTTGAGGTACAGGTTCACTGTGATGAGGCAAACCCAGGCCAAGGCACTCCAGTCTGCAGAGACACACAGAAAAACAACAAGGTCAAATTACAACACAGCCCTCCCCCTTCCCCAACACCACCACCACCACCACCACCACAGCATGCAACTGCGTGTGCAAACGCGCACATGCGTGCGTGCATATGAGTGCGCGTGTGTGTGCGTGCTTGTGTTCCCCTTTTTGATAAATGAAGGCCCATTCCGCAATAATATGAGGGAAACCTGTGGCTTAGGGTGATGGATGAGAGGGGGGAGCTCGGAGAGAGATAATGATGAACTGTGGAAAAGCGGAGGGAGATAAGCAGGGGTGGGGGCGAGAGGGGGAGGAATGAAGAGGGAGTGTGTGTGTGTGTGTGTGTGTGTGTGTGTGTGCGTGTGAGTGAGTGGGGGGGGAGTGTGTGTGAAGGAACTGAGGAGAATAGGAGAAATGAAGAAAAGGGAGAGGAAGGCGAAGTCAGCAGAGGGGAAAAAATAAATATCTTTCGCCGAGACAAGGAAGAGAAGAGTCGAGAAAGCTTCCTTCCCCTTTTTCTTTTGTCCTCGTATTCAGGCTTTTTCCATTCCGTGTGTGTGTGTGTGTGTGTGTGCGTGTGTGTGTTGTCAGTGCGTGCATGTGTTTCTGTTGTCAGGACAGGCAATGATGGATTCTCTGAGCCAAATTCTCAGCTTACTCAAGTTTCACAAAACACCCGCCCCCCCCCCCCCCCACCACCACCACAAAAAAAAAAAACACGTACACAAACCTCACACACCTTTCACACCCAAGCGATGTTTAGGAAGAGTGCGCCAACGAAGGAGGCCGGCTGTCTATGTCATTATCACAATAAATCACTGTCTTACATAACCCGACAGCGAGCCGAGGCGCCGCTTTTTTCTTTCTTTTTTCCTATTAAGGCTCGAGCTTGGCGTCACCGACCTGTCCCGACGTCGGCCCCCTGCCACCACCTCCCTCCCTTTCAAACACATTTCATTAAAAAAAGAAAAAAAACATGTTTATGGGTCAGAGTTAAAAGCGGAGCTGTGTGCTCCGCGGCTCCCGCTGGACTCGGCGCTCGGCGACAGAACAAAGTGCCCGCTCAGCTGCTGTTTATGTGCAGCCGTTTGTCCTGAGCGCGAGGGATCCTCGTTGATAAACCGAGGTGACAAGGCACCAGCCCCCGCAGCACTAACTCACTGCCCATTACCCTCTATCCGTCTGAGAGTGTGTGTGTGTGTGTGTGTGTGTGTGTGTGTGTGCCTCTGAGGCCGATAAAAACAAGCCCGGTGGAGTGTTTGTATCAGCAGCCAGTCCTAACTAAGAATCTGTATGCTAATCCGGGCTAAAGAAGCTGGATTTCCAACAATTGCAGAGCAAAACCTGCCTCGTTGGTCCGAATCCCGAAGGAATCCTTCCCCACTATCCCCAGACTGAGAAGCTGCAGATGGGCCTAATTAACCCAAATGTCATCACAGGAGATATAGTAATGGGCTAATAACTGCACAAAGTGGTGCTCCACACTCGGGTATGGGTGTGTGGATACTAAATGTGATGTTCCAGTTCACCCAAAGCGTTAACACCCTTGACAACCGTAGTGTAAATAAAAGGTTTTTTTTTTTGGAGGACTTTGGTACAGGATGCTGAGTTGACTAAATTAATCCAATAAAACATGCATTCAAGCGCTGGCCATACCATGAGAAAGACTAGCCATAAACTCCCTGGTAAACACAACAGAGTTCATATAAACAACTGAGCCGGAGTGCCCCTCAGTGTGGGGGCACATCTTGTTCTCAAGCCAAAACAATGAAATGACATTACAAATATTTTGCCACCATGATCTGCGAGCTCCTGAGCGCATGTCTTTGTGGGCTCGTTACTCCACCTCTATTGTTCAAAAGGGAGCCAGTGCGTAGTTCATTACGTTTTGTCTTACCAAAGTAAGTTAGCCAGCAGGCCTGGAAGTCACACAGAGGTCCCTCTGGATGGGAATCCCCCTGGGGAGGAAGGATGACAGCACAGGGAAACGTTTTCACAAACGACCAAAAAAAAGAGAAAGGCCTCTGCCATGTGGGTGTTTAGTGAAACAGACTCGAGTAACTCACCATGACATATGCTACGCTGTCGAAGAAGGCGGCCACAGTCAGGCTGAGAATCATCTTCTGTGCGGTGAAAATGAGAGGAAGACGTGAAGAAAGGGGGTTCTCCAACAACAACAACAACAACAACAACATCAAAAAACCCTACACTTAATATGCCGGCGTATTAATATTCACGTGGAGAGAAAGGGCAAATTAAGAATCAAATGATCACTGATGTGGCTGGCGGCTCGGCGCGTGGCGTCCCCGGTGACTACTGAAAATATATCACGGGGTGGAAGGAGAGAGGCTCCTCAAATCCTTCTGTATGAACCGAAATTCATTCTATTTCATATGAAATAATAAACCAATAATCTGTGTGCTGCAGAATCTTCTTCGATGCTGCACGCACACGCACGCACACGCACACACACACACACACACACGCACACACACGCACACACACACAGCCCTTTATTAATTTGTCCAGCAATGACCCTGCCAAGGCTACATAGGAGTGGGAAGGGGAAGGGGAGGGGGAGTGGGAGGGGGAGGGGGAGGCGGAAAAAGCCCTAAAGAGAGAGCATTAAAGACCATTGACTGACGGATAACCTTTGTGAGGGGACGACGGTAAGGAGAGGGTTTATGTTGTGCGAGAGGAGCAGAGGAGTGGGGGAGGATGAGGAGCAGGAGGAGGTGAAGCCACTCTGTGTGACCTGGTCCAGAGGTAATAGGATCCATCAGAGCCCTCACGTTAAGCTGTCACTTGCTTCAGATTAGGAGGATAACGTGGAGCGCTGCTGAACCTGACAGATCTGTCGCACCGGCCTCCGCAACACTGCGCAGGTGGGGTTTGGTTGTTTTTTTTGGATGAAATTAAAACATAGCTCAGTGGAAGGGAGAAGAAAAAGGAGCATTGCAGTAATATGTTTCCAGTGCATCGTCAGACCTTAAGTAAAGTGCAAACATCTTCGCTTGGAGAGGGGAGGGGGGCACGAGAGAGACAGCCGTCATTATCACAGAACCACCATCAGTCAATTAACTCCACAATTGATTCGTCTGTGCAATTTTAATTGGGTTCAATTATGCAAAGATTCGCCGTGGCTAATTGAACATATTTCCGGTGGCAATGAAGCACACAAATATATGTATATATATATATATATGTGTGTGTGTGTGTGTGTGTGTGTGTGTGTGTGTGTGTGTAGGGGGGGCTAATTTACCTGAGCCAGAGAGTGATACTTGCGTAGCAGCCAGATCACAAAGAGCATGAAAATGCTGTGGAGAGAGAGAGAAGGACGGCAGTGAGATGTTTCGAGCTCTTTGTTGTTCTATCGAAGACATACTGTCTTAATGCACACACATGCGTCATAACAACTCCTACACACACGTATGTATCCCGCAGGCTCTGTTGTAACCTCTACTCCAACCTGCTGATATTCTGCAGCGTACACTCGTGGGATTACTGACCATTAAAGCAGCCGCTGTTCGGACCGAAACTAATGAAACCTGCAGAGACCTGCTCAGCAGCATCTGAGGGAGGGAGGACCCCGACCCCCCAAAAAAAGATGCAGTTCATCGAAATGCCAGCAAAAAAATCACAATCAACTATTTCAACAAATGGGGGAACCTCCAATGCCTTCTTTGAAATTATGAATGTGTATTTTTTTCCCCAGAAGGTGCCAACATATTAATTTGCCTTGTTTGTTTCTAAAAACGTATTAAAATAAGTCTGTCTATAGCCATGGCTTAGAGACACTTTGAGATTAATCATTTAGCTTCATTAGAAAGCAATATGTTAACTTATATTACCTAACTTAAATAAACTTAAATGACTTGTCCTTCATTGGACATAACCTTCATAACCAACAGAGGTGAATCAGCGGCCATCTTCAACACAAGCTCAATGAAAAGCTTCACAAAGACGGTATTTACGACAGGCCTACTGGTTCAATTAGTTTACACAGGTTAAAGGTGCCCAGTGGAGTTTTCTTGTAAACAAACTAAAGTTGGGTTTACGTTTAGTCCTCGAGGTCTAACAAACGTGTCGTGTGCACTCCCTTCCCCAATAAAACATTTGCATAAACCAATTTTTATGTTTCTTCAATCCCATTAAAAAAAAAGAAAAAAAAGAAAACAGGGACCCAGTCATTAAAAAAACATCTCCGTGGCGCTACTAGAGATCTAACACTCGACAGAGAACCTTTAATATTATAGTTAACTCTTCCACCACTCAGATATCATCACCAATTATAAATAGAATTCAGCCAAATATATATATATATATATATATATATATATATATATATATATATATATATATATATATATATATATATATTTATATATATATTGGTGTGTCCCTAAAGCCACAAACAGTCAAACTATCCGGTTTGAAATAAAAGTCAATAAAAATAATTTGAGGAAATATTTACCATCCTAGTAAGGAGAAGGTTCCTGTCGCTTGTTTTACTCTTAAAATCACCACCTGCAAATCAGAAACAATCCCTTACTAATGTACAGGATATCATCAATGAATAATAAGAAAACAGCAATGCACTTAGGTGTATATTTTACAATTATTCTGTTTCAGTAAAGCGTTGTGTGAACTTTCTGAGAGGTGCGACACAAACACAGCGCTGCCATTATTCTAATCACAAGCTTAGAAACGACTGTGTGGACATTTGTTTCCGCATGCCTTTGTTGTGTGCAAGCATGTGTGCGAAAAGGAAGTAGAATAAAATGTTCTTTGGGTACCCGTCCAGGTGACCCGGCTTCGAGACAGCGGGGTTGATGAACGTGGCCTCGACATGCGTTTGACACATTTGGAACATGCTCTGAAACACAGAGTGCTGTTCAGCGACAGCCGAGCCGGTTGAGAAACTGGAAGCTGACGCTGTTGCGCAATAAGGCCATTTTGAAACCTACTCTGAGAAAACAAAAACAAAAGGAACAATGGAAGGAATGAGAGGAATGAGAAGACTGCGAGTTCGACTTGACAGCCTCTGGGAGAATGAATGTGCCTGGCAGAAGTCTTGCATTCAAAACAGAGCGCGACATGTTGGGCAACACCACTGCTGTGGCCTTCTGCAGACAACGTATCGCACCGGCTTCCACAACAAACACGTGTCGCCCCATGTAGAAAACATGGCGGTCTACGTGGCTGTTTGTATTTCACGTATGGAAGTGGGTTTCGAGTTGTTCATAAGAACTGTGTTTGGCAGTAAGACTGCCGGATACACTAGACAGAAAAAGAGAGATAGACAACATTTTCTTTTTTTCTTTGAAGCCTTTTACCGTTTTATTACTGTTTTAATTACATTTGCATGATGGTTCCCGGTACGGAACTACAGGAGTTTTAAAAGACTGCATTTACAAATTGTCTTATAAATAGGCCATGAGTGATCTTGCTTTTTGAAAAGTTTACGACGCTATACTTTGGGGTATGGATTTCCCTCCTTATGATATGCAAGTCGCACAAACATCTGTATGTATGAGCATGTTATACTTGCTAAAATAAGGCACTAGATCATTACCTAAAATCTGTTGTTCAACTGACAAAAGACGAGGATAAAAGGAACAGAACTGACTGCGAGAACAGATAGTGAATGTGATGGGAGAATGATGTTTGTTCTCATGTGAAGTATGATACCAAAGTCAAACTGGTATAGCTGGCTTGGTCACTGTGCGCCGTCTGTATCTGGGTTAGTAAGACAGCGTGTGGGACACTGTGATCAATTGCTTGAAATCATGAGCGATTGCTTGTCGCTGGAGGAGATATTTGGGCTCAAGGCAATACAGCATTAGTGCAGCATTCTTAGATAGGCCAAGAGAGCGGACGATGACCTGGAGCCTAGAGCTGCCGACACGAGAAACATTTCATCGTCTCGCATGAACACGAATGCACCAGAGACAGAGGCCGTTCCTTGAACTAATCTGCCCGTGTGCCGGCCTTGATTCAGCGAGAAGCCACAACTGATCCAAGCCGGGTATTTCGTAACGAGGTTATCCCAACGATTCCTTTCTGAAGACAGGTTTATTGTCTTCTCTTATACAAATCCTCAGGGTGTGTACTTAATGCCACACCCGCGTGTGGATTCAATCTCATTTGATGCACGCTTGTGAAGGTCATGATGTGCAATATTTGTGCTTGATATTTTGCCAGACAGGTGCTGATTCAAGCCCTGGGTAGTTTATCATCTATGTTTGTTGTTGTTGTTGTTGTTGTATTGAACTGCAGTGTGGCGTACATTGTTCCAGTGCTGCAGGGACAACTTACTGTGAAATGCTATCAAATACAACATTACAACCCTCTGCATTATATTACTTAGACTGATGTTTTTGTCCAACGCAACTGACAATATGTGCATTCAAACTTAGCGAGTCATTATCAGTGCAACAGTACATATAACATAAATATTATAGCTAACATTTATAACCCAGTCACTGAATGGGACTGCCTTTTACGGTGGTGGTAGAAGTATTGAGATCATTAACTTTAGTCAAAGTAGCATAGGCACGCTATAATACAAGCCCTGCATCCAAAAGGTTACTTCAGTGGGAGTATAGCAGTATTATTAGAACAGTATACGTAATGCACCAGAAAGTAAAAGTACTCAATGGTCCCTGTCCACAATGTATATTATGATGCTATGTGTTGATGTATTAACATGTTAGCAAGACTTGAATGTTGAACAAGGCAATATGAACTGCTTTACAGGAGGTTTAATCTATAACAATGGATTTTATGCAAAGCAATTAGTACGTGTATTTCAATAATCGTATCAAGTCGACTCCACGTAGTGAAGTAAAAAATGTCCCAGACACGTATCAAAGCAAAGCTATACAATAGCACAAAGTAAAATGCAAACACTCGAGTAAAGCACGAGCAGTTGGATAAAGAAAACGACGACGTGTGTTTCGTTACGTCTCCCACTGTGTGCCGTTATTGTCGCGCTGCTCTCCTTCACCTGCAGCTAACTGGCGAAACGGGCTTACGTTGTGATTTCAAGATGAGAAACTCTCCCGTTCTCTGTTCATTTGATCCACAACACACCCCCTGCGCCTGCATGTCGGACGCGTGAATGTGAGACGACGTTGATAAACGCCTCGTCGTTGAGTATGAGCGGCAGCAGCTGACAGCAAAGGAGTTAAAGCTGCTGACGCTCAGGTGGGCTAGCTGGAGTTCACCTGTCAGACACAACAGAGGAACGCTCGCGCTCCTTCATGCTAACTAGTTCCGCGGACTGTTTTCATTAGTGGCGCTCCAACGCGGACGTTCACCCGGCCAATTAATGCAGCTAGTTAGCACGTTAAATGACTAACAGCCCAGTTGTACCGTTACTGTTTAGCAGTGAGAACCATGCAAGTGTCAGGCATCCACACACCAACGTAGCTATCGGCAAATCAATAAACCAATCCGTTCGAATACAAAATGACCATCCGCTTAGTAAGCTAATGACACGTTATGTAGCAAATTAGCTAATTAACGTGAGCTCAAATAAAAAAGAAGCTAATGCTGAGTTTACAGTTATGTTAGCTACTTACGCAGTGATAGTCTTCTGAATCTGTATTAAAAAACACGCAGCGTGAATCGTTACTCGTTGACTTTGGGTGTTGACTGTCCATTTTTAGACAAATTGTATTTTAGATGCTTTAGCATCAATTTGTTTTTGTTTTGCTGTAGCTTTTTCTTTTGTACTTCCTGTTTCTACGGTGCGCTCAAAGGGACAAAAAGCCCCTCGGAGCGTCGTCGAAGGGGCCAGGCGTTTGTCAAGACTTGGCCTTGTATATCCAAACTGTTTTGAAACGTTTGTATCCGTTTTAAGTCTCAATGCATACTTCAATGCTTCATTTCAACAAAGACAAACAACATATAAGTTCTCACAAAGGCTATTTGTAGGGTGGTGTTTTGGGTGGATTCCACCATCAGTCAAAAGTGAATCTAAATACATTTGCTTGTTTTTTGAGGTACATGTACTGTCATAACTTTCCTGTTAAAGGCCGGTCAAAAACTACAAACATCTCTGGAACTTACTGTGGCTCTCATTATCATACAACACTAACAACAGGCCTCAGGAAGGAGTTTTGTCCTAGTTAGCTCAGAAGCACTGTTTTAAAATTGGCACTATGGGTAGAAGTGATATCCTCTGGCATTCACCTCAAGGTTAATGACAAGGTTTCCTCAGTGGATGTTTTTAAATTCCGTCACCCTCATTCAGTCAACTGCACAGAGGCATTTGTTACCTTTGTCCTGAATGTGGAAAGATGTTGCTGCATCTTCTGTAAACACTCTGAATCAGGGAACAACAATATGTTGCTGTATCTCTTTGGATATGTTTAAGGAGTGTTGCTCCCTTTGTAAGACTTTATCTGGATTTTTTAGAGAGTCTGGAAGATTAAATGAATGAAGTCATTTTGTCAAGTTTGTCGTTATTTAAAGAAATGTTTACAAGAAATTTATAAAGTGAATGTCAGCTATTCACAGGCAGCGCTGCGTGCCCACTATGCCATGCACATTGAGATCTAATAAAGATACTTTCTGTTTCCTCTGCGGTTGTCCTTCCACTGAATGGAGGCAATATAACATTATCAATCAGACATATGTGCATGTGTGTGTGAGAAAGAGAGTGAAAGTGGAAAGTGTAAGTGTGTCACCCTATTGGCCTGTTACACTGACAGTGACACTGAAACTCCAGCTGCACCCTTTTTTCCTCCGTGGCCTTTGATGCGATCACTGACAGTTACTCAAACAACAATGAGGAAGATCTGTTATTTATTTCTCTTTTTCCCACTGACAAGCTATATTACATAAAACAACGCAGGCGTGCAAACATGCACACAAAAACACACCTATCTTTATTCAAAATAAATATAAATTTGAAAGTAAAAAGCAGACGTAACTGATTCCAGTGCATACAGTGCTGTACCAATCACATACTGTTTTATTCTATAAAACTGCACTGTATTCTGGGAAATATTAATTCAACACAAACACATTGAGGGAAATTTAAACCAAACATGGCTTTTTCAAATATTCAAGATGGCCTCATACATGTAACATTATTGAAAGAACAGCTGCTCCTCCACATGCTCTTGACTTTGGCAGTTGAGATGGTTCAAGGTGTTGCACTTGAAGCTGAACTGACGGGCAACATTCCTCAACCTGCAGGTATTTTGAATCCTTCGAGGTGGAAACTGTCTTTCTTAGAGTGCAAATTATGATTTTACGAACAAATCAGATTTGGGTTTAACCTGTTTGCTACGACAGATGCCTGTAATATACTACCGTGTCATATCGTTCTCAATCAACAGGGTTGTGGTTTTAGGTTGGACATGATCTCTAACAGCTAAGACCTCTCTGCGTTATTAAATGCTGCGTGCCAATGAAGGGAAATCATTGGTAAAATAATTCTCACTGTTATAAAACAGCTAGCTAGTTTGTACTGTATGACTTCGTCCTTTGACATTTTGGAATTCTATAGTAAAACATTGTGGGCCCTGAAGGAAAAAATGTTTCCTTTTCAATTTCTTTGCTTCATACTGTACAAAAAGTGCATTTTTTACATTGCTGTCAGGTATTTCCTGTATTAACACTGCACAATGGAGGAAAAGGGATGTGCAGAAACCATACTGGTCTTTGGTCGTTTGAAAACCAGATTCAGTTTTTGTTCTTATAGAGCTCAATATGTAGCATACCTGCATTCGTGGAAAGAAAACCCAACGTGACAAATGAGGTAAGTTCATATAAAAGTTTATTTTCTTTTTAGAAACAAATATTATCGGTACAAAAGTGGTGCAGAAGGTGCATACACACGCTTATTTTACTTATTTCGACAGATGACCACAAACAATGGCATAATAATAGCAAATAAATGACAATGACAACAAAAGCATCTTGTTGGAAACCCCTCATTATTCTACAGAGAAGCATCATTCTGGTTCATTGGCCATGTGGGGCACGAGGAGATCACAGGCAGTGAGCATCTGCCTCCCTCCATGCAAGGGGAGTCTAAAGACACAGACACGTCCGATTCGAAGGGGGCACCGATCACACACGCGGGCCACGTCCGTCTGAACACACTGACATCATCGGCGACACAAACAGGAAGCTGAATCTTTCGTCAGTATCCCCCCCTCCTCCGCCTCTTAGAGGGGAAAGGGGGGCGGTTCAGACCACGGGCCCTGCGGGTTCATGCAGTGCTCCCCTTCTCCGGCTTTTTCGACAGAACATTTAGGCTCACAAAACTATTCAGCGTGAGGTAATAAATTATACATTAAATAAAAAAGGTTTTTTTTTTGCTGTTGTTTTAAATATGTTTCATCTGTGCGTCACAGGGATTAAGGCGCGATGCGGACACAATTTTGGAGTGCAAAACAGGATTTGGGTGTCACACGCCTTCCCTCGGGATCGGCACATCCGCAGTCAATAATACCACATAGGAGCATAAACAGAGATAGAAGCTGCCCCCCTTTTTGTTCTCTACCATTCAAATGTTCTTTCACAAATGTCATCAGTAGTAGTAAGGCCCGTTGAGAGAAGTCTAATGAAAATGAAAATAAACGTCGGGCTCTCAGTTCCTCAGTTACTGGCCGATCCCGACCTCCTGCTTGTAGCGCTTGGTGAGAAAGTTGGCCTGCAGCGTGAGCTTGGACAGCACCCCTTGCAGCCCGGTCAGGTGGTACTGGACCTGCTTCTGCAAGTCCTCGTCCTCCTCCTCCTCGTCCTCTTCGTCGTCCTCCTCTGACGACGACAGCGACACGCTGGAGGCGATGGACGCGGACGAGTTCATGCGGCTGATCGCCATGCTCTCCTTGCGCCTCTCGTCGGCCGCCGCGCAACGCACCCCCAACTCGATGTCGCTGCGGATGGACTTGAGCAGCTGGTAGTAGCTGTACATGTCCCCCTCGTCCTCATCCGACTTCAGGGAGCTCATCTCCCTGTCCTCCTCCAGCGGGACGTCCCGCAGCATGCTGGGCAACATGACGGTCTGGTCCATGTTGTTGACCGCGCCGATGAAGCGGTTCATGGAGTTGAAGAGGGAGTTCTTCTGAATGTAGGATTCTGGCAGCTGCATCATCATGTTGACGAGAGGTTGTTGTTGTTTCTTCGGGAGCAGAAATGAAAGCGATCCGAGTTTCTTGCCTTGTTTGGTTTCTCCTCTGCGAGAGCTGCGCTCTAATTCCGGGTTGATCGGCTTAGAGAGGAGCGTCTGCCTGTCAGTAAAGCTGCAGCGGGGATTGGCTGTCCTGTAAATCAGGCGACGTCAGCTTCGCCCCTGATGAATGCTGGAGCTCTTGTCGTGGTTTCTAGTTTGTGGGAAGATCGGGTGCGTTTTTATAAAGGATCGGAAAATACAGGTGTTGGTCTGAAGGCGGTCCCACGACCTGTTTGTCAAGTTGTGCCACTGCAGTTGAAACCGGACCCAAGTGACCTGAAATAGCACTTGGCAGAGCAGAGAAGTGGCTTCAGATTGGCAGCAAGGCGGTGGGACCCAACTGGACAAAGTGCAGATTAGAAATACTTTTTTTTTTTTTTTTAAATGCGTAATTACGCACAACAGATGTGCATTCACTTGTTAACATCCTGAACTTGCATTGATGTCCCGTGAATCTGTGCAATGACTTTACTTCCCATGAAATAAAACGACTATTACATCACCCCCATCCCCACATTCTGTTTCGATGACACGCCATGGGTGAGGCCCCGACCGAGCAGGACCGGTGACATGAATATTCATGAGCCAGGCCATGGGCCCACTGCTCCTGATCCAGTGCTAGCCAATCAGATGGCAATGTACTCGGAGGCGGGACAAGTCGGTGTCGGACCAATGAGGAAGCGTCTGTTGCCTCGCACACATCGAGAGAAAACACTGAGGCAACAAGTGTTCAGAGCGTGGAAGCCTTGATTTCATTCACAGCCACCAGCAAGAGGGTAAATGAGTGTAGAATAAACTCGTCAAAGTATTGTGAGCAAAATATGCTAAACGTTTCAAAAGTAAAGGCACTCCCTTAAATTAAGTGACATAACAAGTATTATTATTATATATGATCAATGTATAGCATTTCTACTTCTACTGGTGTGGCTGGTTCAGGTGGAGCTGGTTGTGATGGGGTAGTTTAGTCCAGTGGTTCCCGGTCAAAGGATACACCTGAGGAGTCGTGATGGGAGGATCGGTAGGGTATGAGAAGAAAGCAACACATTTATATGTGAAAACGGTCGGTCACGGCGTCCTGAAATGAGACAAGATATCTTTTTAGGGTTTGACATCTTCACTTCACAATATGGCGCAGGTCTTTTCCTGGTTTTGAAGGCTGCATAACAATACAATGATGCCATTATCTGAACTTACCAGACATAGCTGTTCTATGATTCACCTTTAACCACCTATTTATTACATCCACATCACTTCAAAATCTCAGTGTGTGTGTATGAACCCCCACTGACCATATTGAGGTGGTCAAAAACATCATGAGATTTGATGTCAGACTGCAAGTGTGTTTGTGGATCTCACGTCACAGAGATCCAAACAGTGTCGTCTTTCCCAGGAATGTTGCCGGTCCATAGTACTGCCAACCCAAGGGCTTTCATCAGGGGGCTCAATCCCCACAGTCTTACCTCATTTGGCAATAGTGACTTAACAGGCATTTATTTAAATGAAAACATTCTGCTTTATCACTTATGTAGCCTACTTAGTTATTTCCTACCACTGGTCCCCTCATGAAACTGGGTGTTGTGTTATTCCCTCTCCCATTTTGACGAATTGTCCTCTGATCAGTGGATCTTTAGAGATCCACTGATCAGTCAATACAGAAGCTAAAATAGCACTGCTATGGGAAAAGTGAATCCAGGATGTCACATAAGTGAAGTAATTGCTGCTACATAAATGTGCACACGCCCCAAAATTATATCCTTGCTGCCGTTGTCCAATTACGACACAATTACAGTGATACAATGTGGAGGGAAAATGTCAGAAAATAAAAATAAAAATTAAAAAAAGGTTCCCACTTTATTGAGTTCCACATCCACTGAGCAGTCCTTGCAGGGATATTACAGGCCTGCTTATCTCTCCTCAGGGTAACTTTAGTCTAAGCCAGTTGCAGGACTGACAAGCTTTTCAGATTACACCTCAAAACAAACTGTTGCACCAGCCAGTTTCCAGCAGCGTCGGAGGACAGCTGATTCCCCCCCACCCCCCATACTCTTATGACTGCTGGTAAACATGAAGGGGGGGGACTCCAACAGAAATAGCCCTACATTAGTCCTCCCTACAGTATGTGCACTTGGTGGAGTGCTCGTTCTGAAACCCAATCTTTTGGGGAATACTTCTGGTTGGACTGAAACTACAGAGCAACATGTTTTCACTGTGTAACCATCAAGAACAACAACAACATATATCCACCTGTCTGGTTGTCAATGAGAACACGTCTGACGGATTCGGGGAATGGATGCTCACAATAGTTCCGCAGGACTTTAGGGACGGGCCCACAGGAATGATCTGGCCATGCCCAGTCAGAGATGCATGTGGGCACAGGTTGTTCCTCATACAAGCCAATGAATCACTGTGAAAATAAAATTGTTGCTCAGCTGGAATGGGAAGAATGCAAATGGCAAAACCTGTTGGTTTAGTTTAGTTTCGGTCTCTGTCCTGTCTATACTTCCCCCCCTCCTTTTCTTTTATTCTACGTCAACTCCCTGTCCTGAACAACAGCGGTGGAACAAGTACTCATATCATTTACTCAAGTAAAGGTAGCGACACCACATTGTGAAAAAGGGCTCCTTTATCAGTAAAACCCATGCATTACAAGTCAAACCTATGTCACAGTTGTCAGCTAAATGTACTTCAGATATGTATTAGGCCTACTATACTAATAGATTAACACGTCAGCATGTATACATGTAGCTGGTCGAGTGATGCTAATTTAGTCTGTTGCTGGGCAAAGTAATCTATTGTAGTTTGTGTCAAATAAATGTAGGTAAAAAGTACAACATTTCCCTCTGAAATACAGTGTTAAAAAGTATAAATAGCATCAAATTGAATTACTCAAATAAAGAAGTACCTCAGAATTGCTCTTAAGTGCAGTGCGTGAATATACTTACTATGGAAGAAGTACTCAAATCTTGTGAGTTAAAGTTAAAGTAAAAATATGTAAAAATACCCCATTACAAGTTAAATTCTATTCTAAGTGAGGTATCAAAGTATTGGCAGCAAGATGCACTCCAAGTAACACGTGAATTGCAGCAGAATGGTGTCTTCCAGTATTTCACTATTATTATAATTATGTATATTTTTTATTGTCATCAAGGTGGAGCAGATTTTACTGAACTTCCATTCGGGTTAAGGATTCAAGGATGCAATGTGGCATGGAGTCGAGGATTCAAGGATTCAACGGATTCAAGGATTCAAGGATTCAAGGATAATGTGTCCTTCTGCACAATGAAATCTAGTTGTAGCTTTTTTTTTCTATACAAGAATAACAGGACGAACATGAAAACAAAAACATGTGCATTCGTGTGCATTTTTATTTCTTTTTTGGTCCCTGCATCAGGAGGAAGTCGAGCAGCAGCGGGCAGATAATACAGCCGACATCTTGACATTCAGAATGGATATCAGGGGGAACATGTCCTTCAGCTGTGACTGATGTGTGAGCACCAAGTCTCATAGACGTAACAGTGCACCTCCTCGTGGCCCCATGGGCCGCCCGTCAGCTTTAATCTTCAATTATTCTTCATATATTTAAAATATAAACAAACCATAAACATGTAGTGAACAGTACAATGTTTTAATCTGACATGCTGAGGAGTAGAAGTACAAGACAGCAGAAAGTGAGAAGTAACGTATATACTTAAATACAGTGGTTGAGTACGTAATGTCCCCACCACATCCCCTCTATCCCAAATCTGCCTCGACAGCAAAGCTACACAAGCTGAATAATTTGCCCCCCCCCCCCCAGATAAACTGATCCCAAATCCAGTTAGAAAGAGAGAGAGAGAGAGAGAGAGAGAGAGAGAGAAGAAAAAAGAAAAGAAAAGAAAAGAAGCAGGTCAGCAGAGCCGATGTGCACCTCTGCTGATCAGATAGGAACAGGAGCCGCTTTCTGCTTTCTCAACGGGGCTGTCAATCAAGGCCCCCACCTCACAGACTCCCCTCTATTCTCCCCGGTGAAAGGCCTTTCCACTTGTCAAAGGGGGGAGGGGGGGGGGGCTACCCCTGAATGCGACAATGCGAGGCCCGGACCACACTATACGGAAAGGTTTTTTTTTTTCTTCTCCCTTCTTCTTTTTTTTCTCCGATTGTGTGTCGTGTCAGAAGCGGAGCATCCACCGATTACGGCGGGTGTCATCATCATCATCATCATGCCACTAGGCTGCTTCAAAGGGAGAGGGGGAGGAAGTGGAGGTGTGGGGGGGGGGGGGGGTGTGTGGGGGGGGGGCTGCGCTGTGGGAGCAGGCAGCCTGAGTGGGAACTCGAGTACTTGTCATCACGTCTGCGTGTTCCCTGAAACGTGTGAGGCGTCGGGAGTCTGATTTCAGCGGGGAAGCTGGAGGCGAAAGCAGCCGCGCGCAGCTAGAAGGACAACAAGCCCAACAACTCGCCTCGCAGACGGGCGGGCGGAGCGGACCGGCCCGCTGCGCTCCTCCGTAGCGCTATAATGAGGTTATCGCTGCGGAGGAGGCAGGAAAGATTAAGTGCTCCCTCTGCAATTTGTATTTGTGTGTGTGTGTGTGTGTGTGTGTGTGTGTGTGTGTGTGTGTGTGTGTGTGTGTGTGTGGGGGGGGGGGGGGGGGATTCAATGCATAGTAAAACCATATTCCAGCGGTAAAGTATTGTCGCAGGTTTAATAAAGTTTTTTTTTAAAACTATGATCCAAAATTGTTATTTGAAGCCACTTATTGTTGTGATTGGAAGCTGGTTGTCTTCCCTCAAACAAATGAGCCTGCCGATGAGCATCGTGACACTGAAATGACACGAGTCCTTTTCTAGAAGTGGATCATGTTCTTTTTATTCTGGGAGTTTGGGGGATTTCATGGGGAGTTTAGATAAGCTCTACTGAAATTACTATTGCATCTGTTTTTCAATATACTTGGATGTAAAAACTTTAAAGGACCATTTATTTTTATTTGATCAATCTTTCAATGCTTTGAAGTATAGGTTAACTCCATCACCAGCCCTGTGTATAACCACATCTTACCCGCTGCTAGGCTCTAAACGGGCCTATAGCAGTGAGGCAATACTCCAACTAAACTGTCCGGGTGGCATTGTGGGTAATGTAGGCAGCGCATTTTAGCGAGGAAGAAGAACGAGTGAAATACAAAAATCACTTTGATCCTTTTATGTTCTTTCTTCGGTCCATTGTGAGTCTGACGACATTATTGTAACGCTACATCTGCGGAGGATTATTTTATCAAATTAGTACTTTAAATTTCACACCAATATGTAAAAAGGCTACAGTACCTTTACAATTATATATTTTTCATAGTAATTGTATTTCTAGATTTTTTCGGAGACGCATTTTTCAGTGAGACTTGTAATTCCCGGTACTGGGGGAACAGCATGTCAACCATCATGTTGAGAAATACAATTCATTATATTTTTGTCAAATACATCAAACATTAGACTTCCTCACAATTGAAGAAAACGTGCATGGCCTGTTTGAGACACGACTCGTTTCCGTTTGTTGGAGAAAAAAACAACCACACGCTAAGAGTTCGAAATGAAGCCGAAATATAGCACACAGCCCGTGCTTTTATTGTGGAAACATGTGGTGATCGCAACCGTCAGGCTGGCTGCACGTGAACGTGTCCGTGCGCTCTTGAGTCCGCGTGTGCGTGTGTACGTGCGTGTGCGTGTGTCTGTGTGAGTAATAGCGCTTCTCCGGTGGATGCCTCCCTCTAGCTTACAGCTCATTAATAAGGGCATTCGGGAGTCGGGAGGGGAGGGGGTGTAGGGGGGGTGGGGGTGCAGGGCACGGAAGCCAGCGGCACGCACGCTCCATTAGCGGACCCACTGCCGCGCCGCTCTGCCGGTAATTTGCGTAACAAGATCGGAGCGGTTAGCGCGATCTCCCCGAGAAACGGCCTCTCTCTTCCCGTCTCGGCGCTGGGGTTTTTCCCCCGGCCTCGATGTTTCCGACGCAGCAGCGCAGGAGAGCAAGCGGACGGGGAAAGGCGGAGGATGTGTGTGTGTGTGTGCGTGTGTGTGTGCGTGTGTCTCTCTGTGTGTGTGTGTGTCTGTGTGTGTACGTGTGTCTGTGTGTGTGTGTGTGTGCGTGTTTGTGTCTGTGTGTGTGCGTGTCTGTGTGTGTGTCTGTGTGTGTGCGTGTGTGTCGTGCTCGTTGATCTATTTCCACACACATGCTGGCTCTCTCTCTCTCTCTCTCCCTCTCTCTCTCTTTAATCCCCTCGCCACAGCTCCGTTTTCCGCTGATACCTAAGCGCCGCCACGCGGTCGAGGATGGTAGCCTGCTCTCAGTGATGTCATCATCAACCAGCGGGGGTTCAGATGACGCTGTTAAAGAAAAAAAGAAAAACTGTCAGTTTTAGAAAAAAACAACTTTTTTTCACTTTTGAAGAGCCCTATAATAAAAGAAAAAAAAGGAACAACCAACAAAGAAAAAAAAGAAAAACGCCCAAGAGACAAGGAAGTTGAACATAAGGGCCCCAGTGAGAGCCACATGGTCATGTTGGTCAGTTTTGTTTCATGTGTTATTCTGATTCTTATGCAAAGTCCATTTATTCCCAACAAACAAATTCAAAGGGAAAGTGTGTCCAATTCTTGGCGTTTGTGTTTTATTTCAGTAGAAAATAAAAGCTTAATTCTCATGTCTCCGTACAAGCTGCAGAGTAGCAGAACGCATCTATTGTATCTCCGTCCTGGAAGAGGGACCGCCTCCAGGTTTCTGGGAAATGTACCTAATTTATCCCAGCATCCATTGTTTGTTGTGTTTCCTGTTGACTTTGTGAACGCTCTCCTCTCACAAGTGTGTGCACGGTTTAAACTGGGTGCTTATTAATTCTCCCTCATAGTCTGGATTTGTGAGAGAACGCACACCACTACCATCTCACGAACACTGTTCTAACTGCAGTTGAACCAGTGTTCGTTAGATCCCATGGGAACCGTATTTGTAGCCAGTTTGGTAAACTATCTTTCTTTCTTTGTCAGTCGCAGGCCACTTTGATTTATAGTCCTAAATATGTATAATTATAGTTATATTTTAGGGAGGGCAAAGGCTTCGCATAAAGCAAAGGGCTGCATAGAGGCGTCAGTGCATGTTATACACAGCGGTCTACATACATCTGTGTCCACTCTCAACACGACTTCGCCTTTAACCCAACCTCTTCTAACACTAACCCATGCGGCTATACATAGAGCGTGTCCTTAGTAATGTGTGTAAACAACCCTGATGATGAAGAAGCTCATATATCAGGTAAACATATTCTTCATTACCTGACTAATACATCATCTCTTCGTAGCACATGTCTCATAATTGAACAGAGTTCATCGCCAGAAGAATGTGGAAACATTTGAAGTGACCTATAGACCAGGAGCAGCAATGGTAAATATATATATAATACACGTTTAACTCAACATTTGAGATGTTCTCCATCGTGGCTAAAATAAACCAACACCAAACACATTTGTTATTCTGTATATTTATTGATAATAAGACCACTGATGGTGACTGATAGCAGACAGCGTGGCGCAATTCCTTTCCAGTGTTTGGTGACCCCATGTGTAAGCAGGATGGTATTACAGTTTAGTATTTACAGGACAATATCAGTTTGTGGACAGAAAAACATACATCCACTTAAATAAACGTTCAACCCAATACTGACCAAAAGTAAAGACAGTGGGATCCACGAAATCTAAACACGCTCTCTCTCTCTCTCTCTCTCTCTCTCTCTCTCACACACATACACACACACACACACACACACACTAGGAAAATACACACTCGAGGTTTAGGAGAAAGTCAAAGGAAAGACAGAAGGATCACTCACATGCACGCATACTGAAAGAGCGATAGAAAATCACTCTGTGGTGTAAACTTGGAGATAACCAAACATAATAAATGTACAGCTAAAAATTGAAACACCTACAGGTTGCACGTCACTCTCAACAAAAACATTGGCCACAATTATTTTTCCAGTGCGAGTTTTTTCTACAAACTAATCAACCCAAGTACGACTAACGGCACGTTGTGCGGAATCAAAACGGGGACATGACAATTATACCGATTAGCATATTAGGATGAGAAACATTACATCATATAAATTACATTTCCCATAAATATCTACAGGTGGCGATGATGATGATGATGATGATGATGATGATGATGATGATTATGATGATGATTATGGCGTGTTCATGCGCTGTATAGGATACTGTAAATTCTAGATGAACACTGTTGGAGTCCTGCATATCTCGGTAATTTCACAATTGATATGATTTGATGTGACCCGAACAGAAACATATTCGAACCTTTAGACTCCTTTAGGATCCTTGTCTAAGTCGAAGTAACTTGGCTTTTTAGGGAATTCAGTCAGTTACTTTTCGGTGAAACCACGAGACGAGCTCTGAAATATATTCCTGAGAATGCGTCAAACGAAGTGCTTGTTGGACCGCCGAGCGGCGCGCAGCCCGGCCAGGTGTGCGGAGGTGTGAACGGTGGAGGGACGTAACCTTCTCTTTCTCTCTCCTTTATTATTCACGCAGGAGAATCCGTCACATTTCCCCCGACAGCCGGGTGTCACGCTCCACGAATGCCAGAGAGAGGAGAAAGTGTGCTCGGTTATCCGTGTGATTCTCTGCATCTCCTACGGTTTCCCATCCCGCCTCACTAACGTCGGTTTGAAGCTCACCAATCCCTCAGACCACCGAGCGTTGGGCTGGACTCGGGGGGCCTGGAAGGACCGGGTCACACCGGCGTTTACAAAAAAAACAGGTTTTCTGTGGCGAAATCAATTAATTTCAATGAAAAGCCAATTTGCGCCCCTGACCTATAACAAGTCATCCTGACAGATGGAAAAGCAGAACTGGCCTTTCGGGGAACAATAGAGGGGCAACATTGAGGGAGCTATTGCAGCATATAAGCGGTGTAGCGCCATCCGCTTTTATTGACCCTCCCCCGTGGGCGTATAAGATGCTCCACAAAATGGACCTGCAGACAGTTATGAGAAGGAGCCGAGGGTGCAACTCCGACTTTATGGATGAACTGCTTGGACTTGTCGCCCAGTTTGCCTCCGAGAGACTGAAACATCAATTTCTGGTGTGACTCTGCCTTCAGTTGATTTATTCCACAACCGGCGTGTATTTGTTTGGTAAGTTTTCTCCCCCCCTCAAAAAAAAAAAAAAATATATATATATAATTGAGTTACATTAAGTATAATATATGTATGTTATTATATTAAGTAACTAGGGGCAGTAAAGCTTCCCATTTGGAATCTGTGTTCTTGTCTATTGATCGCGGGCGAAAGCTGTATTTGATAGCGAATTACAATCTTATCACACAGTTCACATCGTAATCTGCGTTTGGGTTGGATTATCAGGTCAAAACAATAGCATGCCTCATCTACAGGTAGAAATATGTAAGTCAGCTCCTTTAAGTTTCATATGAATTTAAAATATCCTCCCAGTGCACAAGGTGAGTTCACAAAATGTCACGACCATCGGAATATACAGTGGCGAGCAATAGCAAAGTCAAATGCAAAACTAAACCTATCTATTAAAGTGTTACTCTCAAGCCTCAGTAATGGCGTTCTGTACAAACATGAGCGGTGGTCTTCTGATGACGCTCGGTGGAGCATGCTGCAGCCGCCCCGAGAAGCCGAGTACCACCCAAATCAACCAATCGGAGACGAGCGCCGCTCGGGGTGGGCCGCACTGATCCGAGACGCGCGCTAACGAGCAAACTCTCTACATCAAGCGGCGGTGGGATGTGTGCTATAGAACGCTTTGATGCAACAGCGGTGAGTCGAGGAATGGTGCTTTACAGTGAGATACATTAAGATATTACATGAAGATCACAGGCAGAGAGACGGAGGGAGGTCAATTCCAAGTCAGGCGCGTGAAAGTGTTTCGGTGAAGTTACTCTCGTGGTGTGTCGAGGCTCTTCGTCTCTTCTTCTCTTCATCTCCCTGAAGACACAAACACACAGAGAAGAAGAGAGTTGCGTGTGAATTTAAAGCAGCGTTCGTTGATTTTAGGGCCACTCGTGCGCAGCACTTGGGCCTCACTACTAATACCTCAGAAAGTTGTTCGCGGGCAAAAATATCCAGCAAACCCAAATCACCATTTGTATGTATTTGGAGTCGTGTTTCTGTGCACATGATGGATCTAAACTCAACACCAACATTAGTTTTAGCTCCGATTTGGTCTCAACCAACCAAATCTCTGGCTCGCTGGCTGCTAAACGCTCCATCATGTTCACCAGCAGGTTGCTGACTTGGTGATGGGCCGGTAGTGAACGGTGGGTTTTATTTTTCTGTATAAAAAAAGCGTCTGCTGCGGCTGGACAACGATGCTCTAAGAGTGGGTAAAGCTGCAGGTCGACAACGTAGGAGAAAACCAGCCAGAGTGCGCTAGCTCTTGAACTGATCCGACTGAAACACCGAGCGCTGGGTCGCCAACTCTTGTCCAAGGAAAGCGTCAGCAGCACGAGCTCCGAACGCCGCTCCATCGAGCTGGGGAGCTGCCAAGTCAGCAGCGCTTTTAATCCTCCTTCCAGAGTCCCCACAATGGTCATTATTAAACATGGCTGTTGTTAGCACTCACAGCTGTCAAGCTAGCAGCTTGGGGAAGACTCTGCTGACGAGCAATGAGTGCACAGGCACGAGATAGCTAGCCAACCGGGCACAGTTATTACAGTCCTGCGACAGCCACAGATACCAGATATTATTCCTTTTTTTGTTTTTGTCGGAGCATTTGATTTATGGATTGCTGTCAGGATGTAAAGAGAATTCCAACAAATACAACAAAAAGAGGTTTTATAAAATACACTACCCAAGCTTTAAGTTGTTGGCTGTAAAACCAAAATGAACTATAAACGCACAGTCTGACACCACGAGTGACACTTTGTCCGTGTAAAGTTATTCATTGACATAAAACATTGATGATAGCAGCTTTTACTCTGTGTGTGTGTGTGTGTGCATGTGTCTGTGTGGTGTGTGGTGTGTCTGTGTGTGTGTGTGTCTGTCTGTGTGTGTGTGTCTGTGTGTGTGTGTGGTGTGTGTGTGTGTCCCTGTGTGTGTGTATGTGTGTGTGTCCGTCTGTGTGTGTGCATCTTTAAATGTCTCCCACCTGCCACGTCACATCAGCTAAACCATCTCATACTGATTGGCTGTGATGATCCTGGACAGACAGCAGGCCAGCAACATGCCTATCAGCTGAAAGACAGGCATAAAAGGTTTAAATAAAAAAATAAGTTCACATTCCAGGTTAAAAAAAACATTTGGATTGCCATTTTCTCAACGATCAAGACACGAGTTCCTGTGAAGCCGTCTGCTTCCTGTTGTAAGAACGGCCGTGCTACAAGTGTGTCCTTCCTTCCTGTAGCCGGGTGTCGTGCTTGTTTAGAAGACAACAAAGAAGGACACGAGTCTGTGCATCCTGTCAAAGGTCTCTTGGTGTCTATTTCCGGCAAAAACATTTAGTTGGAGGCACTCGTTTCATGCAATGGGTCCTTTTTTTTCACCGTGATGTGTCATAGCATGAAAAGCACAGGTGTCACTAACAACATTAACAATGTCTGTGAGCCAGCATGAGCAGTGCCAGGACCCTGAAAACTGAAGCCGCTCAGTGGAACTCAGCCATCATTCATTTTATTAGTTACACCTGTTGCTTTTCCTACGTCACAAAATGTCTCCCACAGAAACGCCTTGCTATAAAACAATCCAGTAGCTTCCCTGTCAAGCCAAAGCTGGCAGCGTACCAAGGGAACATAGGACTTCTTCTTAATTATGTTTTATTTGCACATCACCACCGGCCAACTCTTACCTGTGAGAAGGCGATCCCAAACGTCACTCCTGCAATAATGGCCATGTTGGTCTCCATGAAGGAAGTGACCAGCTCGTAGCAGCCCTGCAACACAGGGGGACCGGTTAGTTTGAGGAGGGAACGGGGTCTGGGAGAAGATCTGAGGCGGCTGTCCCCCCCCCCCCCCCCCCCCCCCCCCACAGATCATACACTGGGGGGGGGCGTTCATCAACTACATGAAGCAGGCCACGGCGTGCTGACCTGGTGGTAGACCTTGCTCGGGGCTAGAGTTGTGTTGCGGAGGGCGTCCGGGTTGCAGTCGGAGGAGTTGAAGCAGCAGCTGGCAGGGATGCCGTTGGACGGGTAATACACACTGCCAAACCAACTGGTGTAGTTATACACTCCACAGCAGCGCAGCTGGACGCGCAGGGGGAGACGAAGAGGAGACTTGGATTATTTATGATTGCTTCTCATTGCCCCATGCGACCAAAACATATCTCTGAATAGTGTCAGAATTGTCGGTTTCCCTCAGCGCGTGCTTTTTATTGGAGACATGGGTCTTAAAAAAAAGATATATATTTGTTTAATTGAAAGAGATTATAAGAAAAAGGCGAGATCATTTCCTAAAAGTTCGGAGCGCTAATAAAACAGTAAATTATAATAATATACTATAGTAATAAAGAGTGCATTTATTGTGGACCATTTTCAGCTGTGGTTTAATACATATTTGGTGACTCATTCCTTCCTTTATATTTTATGACTCAAAATAAATGTCATGGCAGAGACAAGAAAAGCTCTATCAGGCTTTGCCTACTCATATATAGGCAACACCTGTGCTTAGCATTAATCCACTTTATTTTGAGTCTTTTCATGGGAAAAAGATTGTGCTGTTTCTGGTGTAATCTTTCAAATAAAATGATTTTAACATTCATGGTTGTGTTTTGGTTTGCTGCCCCACCTTGAGGACCCTGTGGCCCGGGGGCCGGACTCACCCTGTGCTGCAGGTTATCCACGGCGCGGCTCGCCTCGTCCTCGGCGTTGTAGTTCAGCACTGCGTCGGTGTACGTCCTGAGAAAGGTCCCCTTTATCTGCGCCACGCAACGACGAACACACACACACACACACACACACACACATATACACACACACACACACACACACCAGGTCAGTATGCACTGGGAAACAGCGTAAGAGTGCTGTGTGTCAGACTTGTTGTCGCACGGTGAATCGCGTAGCTGACCTCATGGCGAAACACGAATCCAGAGATCCCGGCCACCAGCTCGGCGAGGAAGACGAGCGACAGGAACATGGCATACTGCAGAGAGAGGAGAAGGAGGCGCAGGTTTGCATAGTTTGCATGAAAACCCTCTGCCTAAGTGTATCATTTTCCTATGCTTGCACACACACACACACGCACACACGGGCACACACACGCACACACACGCACACACACGCACACACACGCACACACACGCACACACACGCACACACTCACTTGAGCACCATTAACAGAACAAAGCGCCTTGCAGCAACTATTGGATTTCTGATCCCTCTTTACAGCATAGAGGTCAGCCATTATTCCCTTTATCATTTGACCTGAGGGCTAATTAACCAGCATCTCTCTCCCTGTGAACCCCCCCCCCCCCCCTGCAACTGCATCTCACCAGCTTCAGCATCCATGGGCTTCCTCTGCAGGTGGCGAAGCATCCGAACAGGCCAAAGACAATGATGACGGTCCCGGTGCCGATGAGGACGTACGGGGCGTTGGTGGAGTTGTCGGCGATCAGAGAGATGTACGGGCCCAGCATCAACTTCCCCCATACTCCCACTGCCAGCAGGATGGCTCCTGTTATCTAGAGGTTGGTGGGGGAGAAGGGGGTTGGAGAGATGGATTTAACAAGAGAGAGAGAGAGAGCACAGGGAACAGAATGAAAGCAGGGAACGGGCCTTTATCTCGGCACTTGGGCGCGATTACAATGGCTGTGTTTCAGCAGCCGTGGCGAGGGGGAGGAGGAGGAGGGGGAGAGAGGATCAAGGTGGAACAAAAAAGGAGCAGAGCAATTAGAGCGAGGAGGAGGAGACGGCAGACAGACGACACAAATTTATCTGCCGTTCGGGATGGCAATCACCTGCTTTGTGAATATGCCTGCACTCACACACGCGCGTGTGTGTGTGTGTGTGTGTGTGTGTTAGTGTGCGCCACACACACACATACACACACACACACACACACACACACACACACACACACACACGGAGAGGAAGACAGAGAGAAAGAAAGGGGGATATATCAAAGAGGCTCTTTGATCCGAGGCGAGACGCTTCCTCCTGTTGCGCCGATCTTAGCATTTCAAATGAGGGGCTGCGGGATGAAAGAGGGCGTTGTGCGCGGCAGCTGAAGCGCTGTGTGTCTCACTGGCTCTGGAAAGCGAGCGGGGTGGGTGTGGAGCGGCTGCCTGACGATCAGACTCCAGCGAGGGGGGCCAACTCCACGCCCAAGAGGAGGCTGCTCGCCGTCCTGCTGCCAGGCCCTCTGACTGGAGAGGGAGCAGAATGCTTCTGTGTGTGTGTGTGTGTGTCTGTGTGTGTTTCTGTGCGCATGTGTGTGTTTTTGTGCGTGTGTGTGTGTGCACACACACCCTGAAACCTGCTCTCAGCAGGAAATGAGCCAATGTGACTGCGACGCCGAGGACTCCTCCAGTGTTGCCCTCTGAATTAAGGTTCCCTCTCAACAATTAGTCAAGAATGTCCTGAGGCTTCACGTTACGTAAAACCAAAATACAATAACACAGAAGTGATTAACAGCTGTATATATATTTATAATATTTCTTTGCATGCACTTAGGCTGCCGAGATCTATCTGACCGTGGCTCTGCTGATTCATGAAATGCACACTTTTCTTCTCCATGACAGATCACCAGTGCTGTAGATTCCCAGATGTGGTGAAAGCTTAAGCACAAGTTTAAGGAGTCCTTTAGACTTCAACTAGGACTGAGCCATATGGCCAAAATCTTCTCTCACGATGCAGGTCATTTCAATTTCATCATGAAATTTGGGACATCTGGCCATTCAATGAATAAACAGTCAATATCAAAAATAACCACATGGTTTTGTACACTCTTGTATGAATTAAATACATGACAGATGAAAAGAGGAGAAATGTGTATGTGCTTGTTATTATCCATTTAGACGAAGTATGATATTTTACGAAAGATTTCTTTTCTTTTCCCCGTGTGTTTTCCCACGAAATCCTGCAACACGTGTCAATTCTTTTTTAAATAAACTTCACGGGAAACAACTTAGTAAAAGATCGTGAAATACTTAGTTAGGCTTAGTAAAAGATCGTGAATTAGTTAGGTTGAGGAAGTGATCGTGAAATCATGAAAGCACGCAAATTACGTGGCTAATAAATCAACGTTGACTAACGGCGGTCTCATGGAGGAAAGATAAGTGTTTGCTTTTTAGGTCTTTATACTTCCTAGTTTATTTGGATAACATATGAAAGGATTTCGTGAGATATCTACCAATCACGGCACATTCTTATTTTTTTGTAGGAATAGCTACAAACGCTGGATGAGACCAGCCTTGAACAGGATATCCATATCTTGATATATATATATATGTTTACGTCACCATATGATTCCGTTGATGGACGATAAATCCTCATAAAGATCTCCCTGAGCCTAAATTGAATATATATATATATATATATATATATATATATATATATATATATATCTTTTTATTTGTAACATGTAGCTGCGGTTTCTATTACGTAAGCAAAAACTGTAAAAATTGGCATTATTGACGAGCTGTGGGCAGTCGGAGGCGAGTTAGATGAATCCTCAGCAGCCTGACGTTGGAGCTGAACCACAGAGTGAGGACTGAGAGACAGTAGATTGTCTATTTAAAGGTGTCTGTTTAGCGCTTCTGTAACCTCTTCCTCTGAATCTTCCATCCTGTAGTTCCCTCTGCTACTGGAGCTGCTGTGTGCACGGACCCCGTTTTCCACAGGCCTACCAGTCTTCTGGTATCTCTCGAGCAACATTAGCACTTTGAGTCGTGTTTCTGTCCCCCTGATCAATACTTGTCTAATGTTAACTCTCTTTTAGCTCTGTTTTTGGTCTCAACCAACTCCTAAAAGTGCATCTGTCTCTTCAGCGGCTTAATGAGATGTGGGACAAGAGCTATGAATGAAATGATCCATCACAGTACATTAGGTGTCATTTTAGATCACAATATTTACGTATATTGCGACAAGATAACGTTTGACAAACTGTTTATATGCATAGCAAATTCAGTCAGGAAGGTCTGGTTATGACTAATGCAGCAAATAAAATACCTGACAAATAAAGGGATGTCATCAAATACAACACTGCCATTAACCAGTTTTGATCATCGACTTGCAACCTAGCCCACACTGGTCTTATCCAGTGCTCTCACATACTACGACAAAAAGCACCACCTCCTCACATTTGTGAAGCTGAAAACCAGCAAATTATTGCATTTTGGCTCCCAAAAAAACAGCAGAGATTATTTGATTATCAAAATATTCATGCGTTCGACTGGTGGCCGGTGACTTGATTGGTCGGTAATGGCGCCCTCGTTTTTCTATTAACAGAGATTGGAGCAGCCGGAGCAGGCTGTCATTCCGGAGACCAGTCCTCCAGGTGACCATGCACTCACTGTTTATGGCCTACATCATCAGTAACAAAATGCCCCCCCTCCCCCGGGAGCCGCCGCCGCATACAAATAACGGATCGTCTTGACATTTCAAAACGCTTATTTCGAAGCCAACGGGGGAAATTAAATCCAATGAGGAGGGGGTCATCTCGCCTTCATGTGTGCTGCTGAATCCCAAACAGCCCCCCCTCCCTTCTCTCTGCATGTTGTGTTTGAAATTCAACACCAGGCCGGCCACCCGGGTTACAGCAGAGTTTAAAACAGGTCACTCCTCTCCTCCTCCTCCTCCTCCTCCTCCTCCTCCACAGGCCCAGTAAAGCAACAGAAGGTGCAATGACAAAATATGCTGGCGAGGACACCACACAGACTCCACCACCTGCTCCGCATTGAAGCGCCCCGCGTGTGAAGTATCCAGAGAAGACGGAGCTCATTCGTCGCTCCGGAGACGTTATTCGCCCCGACCAGCCGATGACGGCGAGGCCGGGGGGGCCCCCGCCACAGAGGGGCGTCTCTCTGCCCACTGCTGGCGAATCTCTCTGGTGAAGACAGTTCTGCACAATGAAATCCGATGCTGTCGATGAAAGGCGCTCTGATCCGGACTAAATATAAAAGTTCAAATAATTGGCGGCGGCTCATGTCAGATCCACGCGGCCCAGATCTGCTTTCTAAGCCGTGAGGAACACAGAACCGTGTGTCCACCGGGACTCTCTTCTGCCAATGTCCTCGAGGGTTAGTTTAGGAAAAGTGGGAACAGTTTAAAGACAGATACACCTCTCCCACATGTTCTTATTAGATGATGATACAGTCTTAGAAGTAAGGGATCCTAAAGGGTCCTTTTACGAAGGGCTGAGGTTCTACCATCAACCATTTAGTTTTGAAGAAAGGGACCGTGTCCGAAATCACTCAGTGGGTCAGTTTGTAGTGCTGTCTGAATGTATAGAGAGAATTATTATACCCTATTTCATATCCTCCTGGATTTTGAGTAGGGAGTCGTGAATGAGTGAAGGATTTCGAACACAACCAGGGTTTTACAACGGTCCTTTCCATTAGGAACCTGTGTCATCCAAAGAACCCTTTTTTGGAAGAAAGAGCTCTTCAAGAATTGATGAATGCATGGATTTTAAAGGATCCTCCTGTGATTGAGGACCATGATTGTTGTGGGTTCTGCTGTAGCCCACCACATCAGTCCCCTCCCTTTCGGAGCCTCATGAACCCTGGGTGGGTTCTAGAAGAAAGCATTGAAATAAGGGTACTCGGTAGAACCCCCTGAATGGATCCATGCTAGCACATGCATCCTGACCCTTTAGGTGCCTCATGTGGTTCAACGCTGCTGGACGTGGTTCACATGAACCCAGGCCAACCTGTTAAACTAAATCATGGTTTGGATGGAGAAAGATCAATTTGATGTAAAAGGGAGTATAAAGAGGTTGGGGTTCTAGATGAAACCCTTGGAATATAAAAGGGATCTCGGTAGAACCCCATGGGCGGATTGTTATTAGCACCGTTAAAAGGTGGAAAAGGGTTGTTTTTTTTTAAAACAGAGAGGGTTCCAGGTGGAACCATTACCCCATAGAGGGGAACCCTCTCATTGGGGGTGCTGGGTGGAACCTTTCACAGATGGTTGTAGGTATAACCCTTTATGTTGAGTTTTAGGTAGAACCCTCTGAAGGGGTTTCAGGTAAAATGTATTAAAAGGTTCTACAAGCCGAAGAACCCTATGAGGTTCTAGCACTGTTGTTTCTTAGCGTGTGGCCTTGCTGCGTCTGGCTGTGTTCAGGAATCCTGCTATAACCCAAATGTACAGTCAACAACTGCTTGTCAGTCAGACACACTGAGGTTATAATAGTCATATTGTTGTCTGCAAGGACGCTATGAT